>NW_020273306.1:1197079-1460741 GCF_003268045.1 Sipha flava
AATTAAAATTTTAAAAGTTCAAAGAAAGAAAAATAGTATTAGTTAATAAACATCCAGGCCTGCATAGGTCTTTGATTCGTGGATAAATGTTTGACAAAGTTTCGCGTAATTTACTCTTAAGGGGCCTCGCTATAGCATTTATTTAAGGAGCAACATTTTGGTAATTTCTAGTTAAATCGTCGCCATCCGAGATCTATGTGTTAGTTGTAAATGATTATTAGTGTGTGTGTGGTGTCAATGCGGGTACCATTTCTTTCCGCACTATCATCCAGGTAGTCGTTCATTGCAATCGTTATCGCAGTATACCATATTTGTTGAATTATAGTTATCGAAAATTAGGTACCCATATTTTGATGTACAACAGTAATTTAATAAAATAAAATAGCTGCAAATAGTTTGCAATGCAAAATAATTTGTACTATTATTTCTATTATTTTGGTTCATGGTGATCTTATCCCCTTTATGAAACTTTTGTGTTTTTTCTTTTCGATAAAGGAATTTTAGTTTTCATTTTATATTTGGAAATCATTTTTCTAATTACAATAACTAAATAGTCTTTACAGAAACAAACAGGACTCGAAATGGACCAGAACGTACTGGAACACAGTTCCGGTTCATGAAAAAATTTTTCTTAGCGTTCCGGTTCGTAAAAAAAATACGTTTATCGTTCTAGTTCAAACAAATTTTTAGTGTACCTACCATATTTTGGTAAAATTTAAATATTTTGCAGAATTGTTCATTGTAAAATATTTAATAAACGTCAAACAATCGCGATGCATAAGTACATTTATTGCTTATCTATACGATAATCGCCGTCCGCCGATAGTGTATTTTAGCTTTATTTATACAATACGTATGTGAATTTTAAAAATTAAAAATAAAGCATTATACCGGGTTTACACTATTGAAATTTCTTGTATGCTTTTACCCGCATGCTTATTTTTACTCGTGCAAGAACAAAATTGAACAAATGTGAACGTTTATAATGCGTATGCAAGCTCTTGAATGCTTAAACTTGCATGTAGTCCAACATGTCGGACAGAAGTTGAATGCAATTAGGTAATTTTAGGCCAGTTTATTTCGGAATACGAATAGTGAACCACGTGATCAATGTGATTTCTTAATTTAAAACAAACTATTTGATGCGCTTTCACTATTTCTTCTACTAATCCATTGTCGAACCTATAATCTTTTTTTTTAAAAGCTTCTTTCTTATTTTCTAAGATTTCTTTACGAAGCATATCGCAAACAATAAGTACTCCTATTTTGTTTAATCCATTTAAGAGTCTCGTTAAATATTTTAAAAAAACAGGACTTCTACTCGCGATAAGATCACTTTTGAAACTAAATAATATTTAAATACATTCAAGACTAAAAATATATAAACATATATGTGAATAGAGTTCTTAAAATACGTGTCACGGAATTCATGTGTACACGTGAAATACGTGTTTATCCAAATATATATCCATTTTTATAACGATGAAAATTAGTAATTTTATGTTACACACTTGAAGTTTTAATAAAATATTATTAGTACAGTATTAAGTTAAGGTTATATGTTCTTATTTTGGATTTTACACGTGACACGTGAATTCACGTGTATTAAGAGCTCTATATGTGAACATTCACTTGCTTATTACTATGCATATTCTTGCATGATATATATTGCAAACAAAACTACAGTCCAAGAAATTGCAACAAGACATTGTGGCATAAGAGGTTTTAACATATAAATTTCATTGTTATATATTTTCTTTGTTGAATAAAGTGTATTAAATTATTTTGTATTGTATTATATATATATATATATATATACAGATACGACTTAAACGTTGTAAGTTAAAAGTTATTAGTTAGAAGTTAAGTTTAGTTAAGTTAGTTAGTTTTATAAGTTATAGTTAGTTTAATGTTATAAGTCAGCACAAAATTATGTAATATTTAATATTTTCGTTCGTATATGTATTATAGTTGTGCCGTAACGCACTCACGTGGGCAAAGACATTAGCAAAGTATGACAAGTTCATTCATCAGCCGGAAAATCCTTTTGGCAAGCACTTGTTTAGCATGTGGTCGTCAACCCAGGTGACTGCCAAAGATGCGATTTGTAACTGGTACAAAGAGGGGAAAAATTACAATTAGGTACTCGAAAGAATCTAGAATTCTCAAATCAGGTAATGATCGCAGCGCACGATAAAGCATATATTCATTAAACATTTCTGAAATATCGCCGAGTGTGTATAGTACCTATTATTTCATTATACATACATGAAAATGATTAGAAATTTGCCGTGTAGTTCGTTGTTGATATTGTTGTTCTACGGAAAGTACTTATAATATATTGTAGCAGTGTTCGTGTATCACTGGAGTAAATTGTTATTGTTAAATACAAATTTTACTTTTGCTTTAAAACGCCACTACAATCGCTTGACGTAGTTAATCCGAAAGTATTTTATAAACATGAAAATACATAAAACTATTTCATTCTACATGTTATAAGTGATATACTAATAAATATTCGGCTATAGATGTCGACGACTATTGAATGAGGATGATTATACAACATATTATAACTGTGGCCTGTGGTGGGGTTTCGAAAATTATTCGGGTTGGCTATTGCAAGCAAATGTATTATTAGTATTAAACAACCACGATAATATACAATATGTTAGACGATTTTTTTTACATTGGATGTAGGCAGTATCAGAGGTGGACATTAAGTGGTTAAAATTTTAAGAACTATTGAACCTGCTAACTTAAATACAACTTTTTAATTAACTAATTGGCTTTATAACTTAATTGGTTTAATAATACAATAGAATAACCTTATATTTTTCAGTTAATTTAAAAAATAATATGTTAAATTATAATTATATTTGCACTTGTACGTACGTATCTACAATTAGGAATATATTTAAAATTAAATAATTAAATAACTATCAGTAGTGTGTACAAAGAGGGAATATGATGCATGTTCTACAAAATATTTGATGAGTATTAGAAAAATATAATTAAGTGTGCTTAACGTAAGTTAAATTTTACATAGGTTAAGCACACTTTAAGTATAAGAATTACACTGTACAACAATAATTTTGATTCCAGATCAGATATTTAATGAACACAAGAATAATTTTCCCGCCTGAAACTGATTCCACTAATGAAAATATAACTATTGTTGGTAAAAAAGAGAATGTTAATAAAGCAAAAGCCAAGTTTGAAGTTATGATAACCGATATTGGTAATGTCATCGAAGAACATGTAGAAATCAATGAGAAATATAATGGCACTTTAGTGGTCAATCCAAAAGAATGTTTACATAAATTGGAAAAAGAATGTGGTGATGGTAAAATTGAATTTCCTAAACTTGGTGCTGGAGATAGAGTTGTGATCAGTGATAGCAAAGCAGATGTTGCTCTTGCTAAACAAAGACTTTTAGATTATGCTAATGTTTTGGTATGTATAATTCAATAAAAATGCACGTGTGTTAACTAACTATTATTAACTAACCTGTATATTTTTTATTGAAATTGTATTGAGGTTATATTTACATAATATTTCATAGTTTTCTATATAATAATGAACTATTGATATATGTCATGTAAAATGAAATAACTTTTAAACAAATTTTAAATTTTTTAAAACAATTAAAATAATCATTGATGTACCTAAATACAACTAAATAAGTTAACCATATAATCATTAATAATTTTGATTTAGGAAAATGCTATTCGAGCTGTAGTAAATATTGATTCAAAGTATCATAATTACTGTGTTGCAAGACGTGATGAAATTATGAATTGAATTATTAATGATTACAATGGAGTGTCTATAAAATTTCTGAAAATAGCTTCTAGTAATAGTGCTGTCATCATAAAAGGTGATAAAATAAATGTTGAAGAGGCGAAATATAAGATTGAAGAAATTGTTAAAGACTTGGTTAGTATTTACTATACAAATATTTTTATTTATAGTTATTGGAATTATTAAATTCATAAAAAAAAACCTATGACTAACAGTTATTATATAAAAAATAATTGAACATTTATTACCTTTTAATTTATTTAAATAATCGATATACGAGAATCGTAATACAATAATAATAATTATAATCTCTCAATACATTAAAATGTTATAGAAAAACATAATTGAAGTCTCTATGAACGTTTCTCCAAAATATCATCATCATTTTGTTGCCCACCACGCTGAACTAATAAACCAGATAAGTGGGAAACATAATAGAATTACTATTACATTTCCACAAGTTAATTCCAATTCTAGTAGTTTTGATTAAAGGCCACAAGGATTATGTATAAGAAGTCAAAAATGAAATCGATAATATTATTATTGACTTGGTAAGTTGAATACTAACACTTATTATTTTATCGTTAAATTATTAATCAATAATCGTATAACACAGCGGCGTAGCAGTGGTGCAGTAGGAGCGATACACCGAGGCCTTCGTGATTTGGAGCCCTCAATTCAAAAGACAACTGATATGAACAAAAATAGAAACTTGCGTTAACTACAACCAATCATTTTGATTTTTGGTATAAATAAATAATAAAAAAAATTTTTTTTTTCAAAATCTCATTAACGTATTTTATTGTTAGATTAGTCAAAGTAATTAAACTAATAAATTGAACTGTAATTATAATGAAATAAAATATATTAAATACAATAAACTTAATATAAAAATTACTATATTAAAAAACTTATTGTTAATTGTTGATTATGTTTTTTTAGTATTTTGGGTTTGGCCTCCTCCATTTTAAAATTCTGGCTACGCTACTGAAAGATAATATTCTTTATTACATAAAGTGAACTAAACTATAGTTACACATATTTTTATTCCATGTTAGTTGATGTAAAAAAATAGAGGAGGATTATTAAAGAGTTCTAATAGTGTTTTTAAAACGTGGTGGATGTATGATAAGAGCACTTCCGCCATATTTCATCATTTTTGATGATAAATTCGGTGAATAGTTTATTAAGTTAGTATAGAAGTTTATGTATTAAAGTTATGCAATAATATTATTTTACCCATTCTCCGCCTAGCAACATACGATAACGGGTCACCATGTATTCTTTGAAAATAAAAACGTGACGGTGGATAGCGACAGAATTCTCTGTAGGAATGAGCAAGAACGACGAGAAATATCTCAGTTTTTTTTTAAAAATGTGCAAAATATCTACAATTGTTTTGTGGATTGAGCCTTGTACGATAGGAAAAGTTAAATGTTTTCTCAGAATCTATGTCAGATATCACTTTGAAAACACTCAATCATAGGTAGTGATGTCGTACGTGATCGACCAAACTTATTTTCAAGTAGTGCGCGATCTACCCAAATCTACCAATAATAGTATTTAATTTCCGTATTATTTTCATCTTTATTATTATTATTATTAGTTCTGTAAGGGATATACACAGTGCTCGAATTGGGAAAAATTAAGTTGAGGAGGTCAGTCCAACGATTTGAAAACTGCATTCCACGTGCGCAATTATTTGGCACAGGCCCTTGGGGAGTTTCATCCTTCTTCCCCCCCTCCACCAACCTTAAATATATTTGAATACTACTTTTCAGCTAAACAAATATTTAAATTCTAAATATAATATATTTTGATAGAAATACCAACATCCTATATGTTACAATAGAAAATAAATATAAAATAATAATTAACATAGGTAAATGTAGGCGATCAGGCAGTCTCATGAATCGAATGATATAATCATATATTTGCTTTTTGTTTTTATTTATTTTTACTGTTTAGTGTGGGCCACGGCCTTAGAAGATTAGTCTAAGGTCGTGATGAAGGCATTTATTTTTCTCCGAAATGACGATATCGTCGATCGCCAATATTATTAACAAACCGTACAATGTATAAAGTATAATACACCAAATTCACAGACATTGCTATTTATATTTCTTCAGAAATGATGATGTTGTCCCTTATCATAACCACCATATAATCTTTAATTATGAAAATAGTTTTGATATTATAAATCGTAAAATTCGTTTTCAAATTGACGTAAATTGAAATTCACATAAAAATTATTTTGGACATTAATTAGGATGAACGTGGCGTTCCCCGTTCCGGTGAATAATATAGTTGGGGTACGCAAAAAAAAAAATAGTAGAGGAGCTCCGTCCTCCTGTGCACCTCCCCAATTCGAGCACTCGATATACACATATTACACAAGTATTATTTTTATAAAATACCTTACACTAAAAAATGTTGTTTTCATGTCTGAAAGAAAATCGTCAAATATTGTATCTATGCATAGATAGATTCTCAAGGGGAGTGCTAGGTTAGGTTAGTATAATTGAGTCACCCAATTGCAAAAGGCCTTGTCCGAACAAACAATTATCTTTAATCATTTTATGTTTCATTTTATTCACTACACTGTGGTTCACATTTGGTTCACACTAACCTAACCTGTTATAAAGGTAGAGGGATTTTTTTTTAGCACTTCTTTGTCTACTTTACAATTACAGAGTATTTAATTATTGTGTGAATTGTTCTTTGAAATTAGAAAAAATAAATATACGTACCTATAAATACTGTTTGCACATTTTGACATTTATTAATTTACAAAACTAAGGGCAACTAGATAGGTGGGATATTGGGATAATATAGTTAGCCTAACCTGATAATATAGTTAGACTACGGTATTATCATAAAAATTTAATTAAATATGATATTGTATATAAATGAAATAGGTACCTAAACAAACATTTTACTTTTGATATAACTTAAGCTGCAATTATTTTTCAGATTCCAAAAATGCTATTGTCTTGTACCTTCTTCATGCTCTTTTTGTACCTACTACCAAAAAAATCTTTGTCGATTCAGGTGGAAAGAGATGTTTAAAAAAAATGTTCAGTTAAAGATTTAAAAAATAGTCTGGTAATGGTGGCAAATACAATCATTGAACTGGAAGAAAATATGAAATCTAGAAAACAAAAAAAATTTCCAATACAACCTTGTATGTTAATAGTTGGAACAATCACAAATTATTATATATTTTGATGAAATTAAATATAAGTTTTTTCAGTAATCAAAACCATAGACCATCATGCCCTATAATCCAACAAATTAAATTATTTCAGAACTTAAATAAATATCTTATTCTATGTACTTTTATTTTTGAAAAAATATTTAAATACATTTTTTAAAACAATTTAATTTGTGATTTTTTATATATAACTAAATTCCTTCATTTAATTTGGCTATAATCTACATATAACCTACTTGATTAGTACCTAGGTACCTAAATAAAATATATAATATTAAACATTGGTATAGTGTACTGAAAAATGTATGATGTTGGAATTGGTTATTCAACTTATTACATACATACCATTTAGTTAATATTATCATACTACTAACAAAATGTTCATAAATTGTTTTATATAAATAGCATACTAAATATATACTAAATGAAAATGTAATATTGCGTCTTAAATTCTTTTTAGAAGGGAAATTTAAAAACAATGTAGTTTTAAAAATATGTAACACATCTGTATTAAATACGGCTAAAGAAATAGTGTTAATCTACCAAAGTGTATATTCACTAAATAATAAAATCTTTATTATTTATATTAGAGAATTTTTTTTAAATATTAAGTTAAATTTATATTTTACTTATATAATAGTTGTAAAGTAATTTCAAATCTGGTTGACCTTTGTTTTCTGAATTAAACTAAAATAACCGTTCATTTTTCACTTCTTTTCACTTTTAACTTTTTAATTTTGAGTTTATTGACCATTCATTTTTTTTTTTTTTTTTTTGGGGGGGGAGTATTTTTTGTAGAATTTGAATACGTATTACATGTTACTTAATGAATGTAACTTAAATTTGAGGGACGGGGGGCACTTTCCTCTAGTGCCCCTCACCCTAGCTACAGCGGTGTTGATTTAACAATGTGACCTATTTGAATCAACAATATATTTCTATTGTTTCAAATAAAGGTTTTCATCAATTTAATTGAGTACTGTATAAATATAATATAACTATTGTTAATATTACAAATTTCTATAAATGTAGAGTTGTTAAAATAAACAACTTTGTTAAATTGAATGAAAACTTTATAAACTTAACAAAATGTATTGTTAATTTAACAAAATGCACTAAATTTGAAGTTTGAGACATAAAAAATCATTTTGTTGAACTAAACGGGAATTTTAGCAAATTAAAACTGTTTGTTAATCTATAAATTAACAAAATGTAAGTTTTAAAATCAACAAACAGATCTGTTGGTCCTATGTTAACAATGATTTTGTTGATTTGATTTTAATTTTTTTTAATTTTACCTAACCTAGATTTTTCTTTCTGTGTGATATATATAAAAATACAACAAATTTTGGATTATCTGTTGTTAACATGGCTCTTCGATTTTCCAAACCTTGTTCTAGTTTTTAGAATTATTTATACAATTGTAAAAACTTACTTTTGTTGATTTACCGAATGAAATAGATAAAAGATTGACAAGTTTTAAATGGTATGAATATGGGAAACATTTTACACTCTGATAAAACGTCTGTGGATTTAACATTCTTTTTAGCACTTTATATAGCATTATAGATGAAAAAAAAAATGATTTGCCAAAATATAATTTTATTTAAAACAGTATAAAATAGTAGGTACAACTTATGTAATAAAAAAAACTTAGTATTTCAGGAAGGGGAAAACATAATTTTGGTGGATTAAAGTCCCTAATTCTATGGTATGTACTAAAAAAAAAAAAAGAGTTCCGGTTTGGATAATTTTCCGTTTCGAGCAATGGAAACAAAGCTAAATAGTGACTAAATAATAAATTTGAATTTAAAATACAGAACGATAATAAAAATAATAACATCCAATGTAGGTAGTATGCAAGGTTTATCGATTATAATCTATAAACCTCGGGTAATAGGTATATAATATTGGGCGTATGTAAACTCCGCCACAAAAAAAAAAAAAAACAGGAAAAATTGGGTTCATGTAAACTCCACTGGAGAAAATTAAGTAGTAGTATAAAATGAATGATATATTATTAAAAAAAAATTATAATATATCATATCGTTCACATTATACAGGATGTATCTGGAATGGATGAGGACACTAGTATACGCGTACTCATTGTGATGGCCCAAAGTAGATTTTTTTGAAATTTCCAAAATCTTGGTTTATTCAATTTATTTTTAGGGCATTACTTTAAATGTAAAAATAAACACTTTAGTCGTATTTTTTGCAAAATTCTCATACGAATCGAGATGTTACACTGTTTTTGGGCTTGTCACGCGTTTTTCACTTTCGAGTCACCAACTAAAAAAAAAAGTCGTGTGATACATCGATTCGTATATGAACACTTCAAGATAAACAGTGTGTAACGTGACGAAATGTTATACCAATCAAATATTCGCTAATGTTTCCAATTATACTATACGGGGATGGCCTAATTATTAAAGAAATCGGCGACGTATTCGGGCGATATATGTATTCCGGCTATCTTCATTGCACGTGCGAGTTTTCATTTGTGTCGCTACATCGTGAACTTGGTCGGTGGATGGCGTTCGTGTGTGCACTCACCCCGTCACCCATTCTGTCTCTTGCACGCCGCATTGCAATGTACAATCATATCACCGAATTATAAATATTTAAATAGGGTTTTTTTTTTTGTTATTCTGGTATTTTCAATAATACTGGCGAGGATCTGCGTGATACGATAACGTCGCCAGTTGAAGCGAGACTCCGTTTTTTTGTCGTCGGTTGTGTGCGGAGCACAGTTTTTTTTTTTATTTATTTATTGTACATCAGTGAAAAATGTGATTTTTTTTATGGCGTCGGCCAAACCGGGCCGCAACTCTTAGCCTCCTGGGCTGGTAACGTATTATTGTTTTAATTATTATGTATGAGTCAAGTTAATTATTATTATTATTTATTATTATTCTTATTGTGGCATTATTTTTGTTACATTTTATTGAAATCTACAACGATGACGGATGTGTACCAGACCATCCACCCCGTTTCATATTATTTATTATTATTATTACAATGGTCTAATGGTTATGTGATAGTGATGCATTTGATTCCGGGATGTCTCAGCGTTCTTCTGGTGAGTTTGACTATTCCACAAACTAGCAACTCGTCTGGGATGTATACCCATCGCATTTTAGCGGTACGCCGTGTTGGACGGTTGGTGGGTACCCAAAAGCGTTCATCGCATTATTTAAAAGCGTATGTGTGATTTTTTTTTGATTAATATATTTTTTTTTATTCTTTTCCTTTTAATTTTAGATGAGCTTTATTGATCACTCGATTTTTTGCCTCATATTAACTTAAAATACTCTCTTTAATAAAATTTCATATAATTAACTTTAACAAATTGTCTTTTTCTTGTGTACCCCATCTTTGACGGAATCACGAAGTTTTTAATTATATCCCACATAAAAATCTTTAGTATAATAAGGTACTGGCAACGGTCTCCTTAACGACCAACCCACATGGTATGTGATTAAATGTCATGCGGTATTGAAGTAACACGACAACTCTACAATTATTTACGTATAATCAATTTTAATTATTTCAAAAAATACCAAGTTGACTTCATTGATTAACTCGGTATTTTTCTAAAAAAATTCTATTGTGGTCCGACCTCATGGTCTCGCCCAGTAGGTTGGCGACCCTATTTTTTATATATCCTTATGAAACGCCATGTAAGTTACAACCAGGTTCATTGCGTGTGGTCATATTTAAATTTATTATTCTGATAGTTGTAACCTTATAAATGGTAATAGTAGTTTGTTGTCAGTCAACTTTAAAATTGTCGACTTATAACAATGATGAAATAATAACAAAATGATGGTTAATAGTTTTAAATTATGTATTTGATTATTCATAAATTTACAAAATATATGAATTACCGGCTAGATTGAACGGTCAGGGATTTTTACATTTTATTATGTATGATCTTCCAGTACTATTAGAGAATGTACCATTGGAAGAACAAGAATCAATATGGTTTATGTTACATGGTGCAACTCCTCGTCATACAAATACAGTCCGACAACAATTGCCTTAACTTTTCCCTGGCAAACTTATAGGTAAAAAAACTGGAAACAATGTAGCCCAAAAATTCAGTATAGCCCAGGCATATCATGGCCAACACGCAGTCCCGATTTTAACCCATTTGACTTTTTCTTATGGGGTTTTATGAAACAACAAGTTTTTGCCAATAAACTAAATAATAGAGATGAACTTTTGATGAGAATCAATAATGTAGCTAATATCATTCGTCAAATATATCGGAAAAAACTTAGAGTTACATCGTCGTGTGGAAAAGTGCATAGAAATTAACGGGGGTCACATTGAACAACTTTTGTAAATAAAAATTGATTTTAAAATTAAAATGTATTTAATTATGATTTTTTTTACAATGTTAAAGCTGTTTTAATTACTTATGTGTGTTAACTGTCAAAAAACTACTATGACCAATGTTTATCTCGAAAGGTTCTTATACGAATCGATGTGTTGCACTTTTTTTTTTAGTCGGTGACTCGAGCGTGAAAAACGCGCGACAAGCCCAAAAACAGTGTGACGTCTGGATTTGTATGAGACTTGCAAATATACAACTACAGTATTTATTTTTACATTTAAGGTAATGTTCTAAATGTAAATTGAGTAAACCAAGATTTTGGGATTGAAAAAAATTTCAAAAAAATCTATTTTGGGCCATCACAGCGAGTACGCGTATACTAGTGTCCTCATCCATTCCAGATACACTATATTTTTAAATCAAAGTAAAAAAATCATGTTAAATAATCTTTATTTGAGATATGTCATTTAGTTTTATATAAGTGTGGGTTTGAAATTCAGTAAGAAATTTACTAAAAATATTTTACTGAAAATATTCAGTTGACTATTATAAAACAAATTTCTTAGATGACTATGAAAGGATTCACATGCAAAACACAAAAAAATACTACCGGAGTTCACATATACTCATTACACGTAAGAAAAAAAAAACTATCGGAGTTTACATTAGACCTTTTATTACCTTTTTATATTAATCGATATTCTGGTGGAGTTTACAATCACCCAGGTATATAATATTATTATCAGGACACGGATATATAACTATTTGCTAACAATATTACAGGATACCATGAAATAACGTATCTAATTAATTACAGTGCATAGTTTCATTATCTAGACGCGGCACGGTAGCGGTACGGAGGGCTCTCGCACGCACTCGCACAATCATTTCGAGCGTAATACTATTTTTTTGAAAAATGAGTTAATCGCATATTTAATTTGATCATAAAATTCTGCACATTATGCACAAGCGAAATTATAACATTATTCGAGTAGTTGTTGTTCTTTATTGAAATTAGAAGAAAAATGTGATGTGTTTAAGTATTACTTTTTAGGTGTAAAAATGTGTTAACTTAAAATAAAATATTGTACTTAACACTGTTAAGTCATTAACACTAATTAAAAAGTTCATTACAGTTTGTTACATTTTTGAATTATTATAACAGCTCGAACTTAAAAAAAATAATTCTCCTGGAAAATTACGAAAATTTCACTTATTACATTAGTGCACTACGCCATCGATATATTATAATATATATATATATATATATTTATTCTATAGGTAACAACTAACTATTTTAGTATAGAAGTCTGTGTATTAGGATTATTTTATCTATCGTATCTAATCTTATATTTAACGAAAATGAATAATATATAAATAAAATGTATAATAATAATAATACATAATTGTAATAATGACGAAATATAATAATGAACTGTAAATAAAATGTAAGTCTAAAATTTATAAAAAAAATTTTCATTTATTTTTAAATTAATTTTGCCCCCCCCACCGCTAAAAAAAATTCTGGGGACGTCCATGAATATTTAGTTGATCTGTCGGTGGCTGTTGGAATCAATTAATTTGAAATATTCAAATTATTATGTACTCACGTACTTAAATTAATTTAGAAATTACATTTGTAAACGAAAACATTTGCACTGATTTCAACAAATTATTATTGACTAATACATAGATACAGTCTGTATATTATGTTGGACTATAAAATATATTATGTATACATATATTATTATCGAGTAATAATGCCATCACAGCTAAATCTTCAAGTTTCAAATTTTCAAATGTATTAATATTAAGAATTAACAATTTCTGACCGTTTGAAACGAAAATTGGAATCAACTGAATTTGTTTCACACGGTTTCTTGTCGGTCGTATATGAATTGGACGTGATTTTCGTCTGTTTTGTCGTGTCCGCGTCGAATCGTGAGAGTGTGAATTGGACTAGATCCTGAACGTCGTCGACGGACTTATGGTGGAGAATAATCTTTATCGGCTCCGAATAGTTTATAAACTCTCTCTATTTTTAGATTATAAGCGGAAAAACCACGGTGCGAATTTTTTTTTTTTTTTTGTTACGTGTACGTACAATTATGTGATTTATATTTAATGGCACCGGCCGAGCCGGGACCCTGCTTCTATAGCCCTCCGGGCTTGTAAGCAGGGGTGGAACTAGGAGGTGGAAGATGGAGATTCATCCCCAGGCGTAAAATAGAGGGTGTAATTTTTGTAATTATTAACAACTAATTTAATATTTTTAACTTGGTTAAATACTGTTATTAGGTTAAAAATTAATATGTATAATTGTATATTAATTATTAAAAAAATATTCTCGAGAAGAGTATTTGATTATTGGTAATTTTAACATTTAACAGGGCGTAATTTTAACATTTTCTCCGAGCGTAAAATTCCTAGTTACACCTCTGCTTGTAAAGTATATTTTTTGATTACGTTCTGAGCCAGGTTGTTAATATTTTTATATATTCTTATTATTGAGCGCAGTTATTGTGTTATCATTAACTGTTTTTTTTTTTTTTTTTAAATAAAGTTCACTTAATTCAATTTTAAAACAATATATTTTTAAAAGTGTGTTCCGTCTTCAACGGACTCAATTTTTTGTACCTTTAAAAATTATCTCCTCTAGGTTTATAAGGTACGGCCCACTTTCTTTTCGGAGATCATCCCACGTAAAATGTGACAAATTGTTTCGAGGTTTGATACAGTACATTGATATAATGATTATTTACAGTTTTAATATTATACAGTAGTGGAAAACGAACTTCTATTTATATTATGTTTTATTTTTCCAAAATCCTATTGTGGTCTAACCTCATGGTCTCGCCCTGTAGGTTGGCAGTCGCTAGGTTGACCTTTATAAATTTAAAGGAAACTTCATGTAAATTACAGTAAGATTCGTTGCGCCTTATCCCGATGTTTTATTATTATAGATACCGGATTGTAACCTTACAAGATTTAAATTGTTTTATAGGTTCAATATAAATTGTGATTTTATTGAAATATTACCATCAACTTAAGAGAACAATTTATAATACAAACGGTTAAAGAAATAGTCAGAAAATTAAATGTTGTGAATGATACGGCTGAACGAACTGTTAAATTAGTTAAAGATTTCAATACGAAAGATTCAAAAAATAAATATCAGAAACGGTATATTTTTCAAGTTTTGATGAAGTATAGAAAAATGCAAATAAATTCCAACGAAAACACTATTATTAAATAGTTATAATACATATATGAAAAATAATATATTTAATGTAACAATAATTAGAATTAAATTAAAAATCTAGAAATTATTGTAAATTGTTTATTAAATTAATATTTGTTGTTTCCTTATAATAAAATGTCTTTATAATTTAATATGTTTGTCAACTTTGTTAATTGTTCAATTGAATAAAAATATTAGCAATGTTAGACTTTTGAGTGTTTTGGGGCACGGGTTAAACTTATCCTATTATGTTCAAATTTTGTAAACATCATTTTTATACACATTGATACCAAATTACGGGTCAGAAAAATGTAAAAATTTAAAAATAAGGACCACCCTAATATTTATTTATGTGTGTGTACGTATTATACAAGATATTGGTAAAGATTTCCAAAGATAATTGAGTTCGCATTTTTTACAGTTGTATAATGTAGAAAGACTTCAATAGAGTGTAGGACCCTTTACACAATAATGTTTAGCCGATGAACATTTTCGGTGCAGTATATGTGTTGATTTATTTCGGTAATATTTATACAAAAAATAGTATACGTTCAACTAGTTTTATATGGTTTTATATACGGTCGATATAATTAATAGTTCTTTTTTTTTGTTTTGTAGCGATACCGTATACGAATATAATAGTATAATATTGTTCGTAAACACGATTTCTTTCGTCTTCGTTGTAGTAGTTTTTATTATATTTTCATTCCAACAAAATACTCTATATGAAAAAGTTCCGACGATTTATTGCTTGATATAATTTAATGCGATCTCCTTTCCACTCCTTTCCATTGTATTTTATCTTTGCAACCTGAAACGAATCAGACGAAATTTAATATTATACGTTTAAAAAGCATGTACAGGAATATAATGGACAAGATTAACCTTTAATACGGCAAATAACCATTTTATTTGTTATACAAAAAATACAAAAAAAAGTCTTGTTTATATTCGGAAAAATTATGTTGTAACATCAGCGCAATACCTTGTATAATTATTGTTTAATTATTTTTAACTTCAAATTTTAGAAAACGACAATGAACAATACTTAAGTTATAACTAAAAATTGTATAGCGTATTTGTACGCAATCATTTCAACAATTGATTTTTATTAAGTTTTATCAAGTCAATGGTACAGAAAAATAGTCGCAATACGTGAATCACAGGGTTATTATTTTCCAAACAATTTTCAATATTTTTGATATAACACGGTGATGAATTAGTTGTACCGATGTATGTGCGTAATCAATATTTGTAATTGAGACGATGTACGAATACAGTACTCCATCTCAAAATATAGTTATTCGTTACTCTAATTTGACGAGATGGCGTTGGATGGTGGATGAGTTGGTCGGAAACAATCTTCTTCTTCCGATACTAGAAATTTGAAGCGCTGTAGAGAAACAAAAAAATTTGCTTTTTTATCCTTGTGTATCAGAGAGTTTGAGGAGGTCATTGGAAGAGCTATCTTTGTTAGATTGTCTTTCACTTTTTTTATTTACCAAATATGTTTTTTGTGTATAATAACAATAGGTGAAACCGTGTTAGTTATGGGATATGATTAATGTATATTTAAAAATAAATTGACAAGATATGGAACGTATGACGGAACGACCGCGCACTAGTTATCGCTTTGGCTGCCAAAACCCGACTGATACTGTTTCTTCAAAACGACATTAACGGAGGCCGTTCCACTTTTGAACTCAGAACAAAGATACAAATATAAATGATAACAATCAGACCTTAACATCTACAATTTTTGTTGATATATATATATTAGTTAAAGTACCTGCAACGATTAATGTTCATGAGTGCACGTATTTGTGGAACAGAAATTAATCCAATGCTTTTAAAGTTATATAATTAACATTTTTCTCTACTGAAAAATTACTCTAAATTTGTGTATCATGAATATGAATGTTTTACTGTCTGCAGTTAATTATTTTGCAGTTTATAAAATGTATTATTTTATGGGTCGAACTATTCGAATCTAGGCTCGAACCGAACCCTTGACGATTCGAAATTTGAACTCTGTATGAAAAAAATTCGAACCGAACTATCAAACACCCGGTACTATTTGAAAATCAAACTTGTAAATATTTAACGAAACAGACCCACTGGCCACGATAGTTTGAAGTCTAAATATTGAATTTTAAATACAGTTTTTAAAATTTTTCAATGTGATTTTTAAAAACTGTAAACAATTTGGTGTTATTAATAATGATTAGGTATTGAGGACCGCGTACTTAAAATTGATTTATATTTTTATCATATATACAAATTGTAATCGGAAAATCTACAGAATTATTCCGATTCCACGATTGTTTTGGAGAAAAAAAAACATGGTTACAATTATTATTTTTAGGTATTGTGAATTTTTATATTATTCTGATTGCATCGTCATAAACATTTAACTTAACATATGGTTAACATGTACTTCAGAAATTACGACTACCGTGTTAAGCCATTTCATTTTTTTCAATTTAATGAAAACAATTTGAATTTGACTTGAAATGTTTCTAAGTTCGATAAAAAATATGAAGGTTTGGTTAAGTTCTGGTTTGAAAAAATATTTTAAAACTAGATTCAAGTTCGGTTCGATTTAATAAAAAATCAGAGTTTGACCCATCACTACTATCAATCTATTCGAAATTATAAATAATTATAAATAATTGTATTTATAAAAGATTAATTTTTCGAAAAATTGTATATATGGAACTGATTCAAGAGCCAAAAATAACAATACAAGCACAGTAAGTAAATTTAAGTAGATACAAAAGGAAAAATAAATTAAAATGACAATTGTGTATTTATAATCAGTTTTATAGTTGCTTTTAAACTAGAAAAATCTATCATAAATATAGTACATTACAAACGATTTATAGCTGATTTAGTTTATTATTTTATTTAGTAGAAATTCCGTGGCTATTTTGAAAACCAAAAAATAATACTATCAAAATCATTCTATTGAGCTTGTGATAAATTCGTAATACCTTTTTGGATTACTACTAGTGAAAAAAATGTATGCCTATAATTTAAATAAAAAACAACTTATAATTAAAAATTAATATAACTTCTTAGTTCCGATGCAAAGTATATATTAAATTTAAAAAATACTTTTAACGTTATAGTATGCGGTGAAAGTAATTGAAAACATTACCACATACGTGTTGGTAAATATAGTTTAATGTAGGGGTAGGTATTACTTTCTACATTGCTTGTGGTCCCCAGGGCTTATACTCCTATGGGTGTCTTTGTGACTTCGCTTTACGATTTGGAGTGCCATAGACTTAAACATTATCTTGTTAATAGTATTAAACTTCAGTTTACCTACCTGTATGTATTAAAGAGTTATTTGCAAATGGCTCTGAAATATCGATTAAAGAAATTGTCGTAAAAATAGTAGAACCGGGATATATAAATTTAATTTGTTAGCTTGATCGAGACTGCAATATTATGTAGTATTGTGTACGTGTAATACATAAATTGTTGTTTGCCATAGAAAATTGTACATTATTAACAAGGAAAAACACTATGATGCGACAGCAAATCAACAAACCCTTGAAACTTTTGGTTTTGATTATTACGATATTGTAAACAAAGTCCTGGAATGAATAAAAATTAAATATGGATAAATCATTATATAATTTGTCTAGCGTTTATTGTTGTTCAACAAAAAAGCTCTATCGATGTGTGGCTTCATAACTGTGAATAAATTGACCTGTAGATTTGCCAAAAAAAAAAAAAAAAACACAGAAAAAATTATGCCAGTTGCTTTTCATAAAATGTAATAGAATATTATAAAAATATTTAAGCTACAATTTATTGATTCTGTTGACTTTTGAAATGGATTTGTTGCGATCATTTATATATTCAACGCATAAATGTATTTCGGAATGAAGATTCGTCATCCGAACATATATTGCTATGATCGCTGTCTAATCGCTAACCGATAGACACGGCTACAATTCTTAATCGAGTTCATTGAGCGGTAATCTTTTTCTGTAAATAATTAGCCTGTGAAAATTATTATATTAATAAATAAATTTAATACTATTATAAACAGCTTAATTTATTCAATATGATTAACTTAGCCTATACCACATAAACTATTAAAGCCATAAAAATATTCACATGTTATCGAGGTATAAATTTAAAATCTTAACTTTTGCTTTTGAAGTATTATGTCTTTATAAAAGTATGGTTATCAGATTTATCAACAATTCAGTAACGTGTGTCGAAACAGATTCACATCTTTAAAAACTCTCACGTAAAATTCGTTTCTGAATTGTTTATCTGTGTATTATTTTATGATAGGTATTTTATTTTTCAAAAATCTTTATGAAACAATTTAAATCTGAACATTTTCCGATTTTTTTGTATCGTTCAAAACAGTTGAGTATTGTGTACTATTTCTAAGCTTTAAAATATTATAATAATATAATAATTTATGATATTATTATTATTATTTATTTATTATTATTGTTATTAATAGTATTATGATATTATATTATAACGCTACTCATAAATTATTTTATCAAAAAAAAAAAAAAAAAGGCATTGTGGGACGAAATATTACACTATATCCGATATGATATCAACATTTTCGTTGTGAATCTTCTTGATCACTTCCAATATTAAATTTTTATTTCAACTTTCTACCCCATCAGGTTCGACATGAAAAAACGAAATACAGTGAAACTTCCGTTAACGGTCACCTTTTATGTGTGATCTCCTATTTGTAACGGTAGTTTTCCTTGGTCCCATTAAGTGTTATGTCATATATACTTCTGTAAGATGGCCAAGCTATAAATAGTGGACATTATTCAGTAAATGTCCCTTCAGTAACCGTTAATTGGAAGTTTCATTGTATCCTAAAATACTAACCCCGGTTACTTATTCATAAAATTGACAAAAACACGAAGGATTAAAATTAGACGTGGTCAGTTGGATCTTGAATGTGTCTACGAAGTATTTTGATGTTCCAACCAAATGTTTGGTTTAATAATGAAATGTATGTTGAGGCCGGTGTTTATCAAGCTGATTATTATTTTTATAATAAAAATATGCCAAATAGTCCTGAGACGAGATTTCCTAGTATAGTGAACCATCCCCACATTCTGTATATATTTTTTTCTACAATTTTACCAATAGAGTTTTTGTCTATAAGACTTTGCAGTCATAGACCTCGGTCGGTCAGTGACATCGTATTCTAGGGATTGTCTGGCTTTATTTTTTTTAGTGCTGCATCGAGTTATTGTGGAAAGATGTCTTTGTAACGCATTTATTGTTTCATGTGTGTAAATCTCCGGTATCAATAGATTTTCTGGGCTTTTGTATGTCCCAGGTCCACGAGGCAGAGGGTTTTAAATGTATTGGATATTTTTTTTATTATAATTTTCAATTTAAAATATTGATGATGATTATGGAGTGCATATCAATGTCAAAAGAAGGCCGTGACCAACCGAAATGCGATTTCATGTGCACGGCATGAAACACGACGTGTCACAGTTATCCGGGATGGTGGATAGATAACTTGATCGTATGGGAAAGGGGTAAGGTTAGGGTCAGGCTAGGGTTAGAGTAGGGGCAAGGGCTAATCCACATGAAAGTTTTTCGCGGTTGTTCCAAGAATTTCACGGCCGTACCGAACCGGTCAACATTTGTTTCGAACAGTTCGTACGATCAATATATTACCATCATTACAGATATTTGTTGCGTGCTAATGGTAGGATGAGAAAACATTTGAAATTCGCACGGAGCAATAACGACGTTTGCAAAGTGCAGGGACGGGGGCGTCACCTTTTCCGTCGATCGCTGCGCGCGCATTATACACCCGTACAAACGTACGGACGGAACGGTGCATTTTTCTCGCGCCAAAGTCTGTACATTGCCTTCCCGGTTTCGTGTCATGCATATAATAATAATTTCAAGAATATGTTATACATATATATGTATCGTGTGTCGTATCGGCACGATTCAAAAACTTTGTCACCGCAAAAAGTCAAACGAATTATACGTAATAAGCAGTGGCGTATTTTAGGGGTGGCGTGAAGGGGCGATTACCTCCTCTGAATCCGTATTTAAGGAATTGATTATACGTGAGATACCTACACATTTCAAATTTTTTTAATGTGGATCATTTAATAACGAAATCAAATCACGCGTGGCTGTGAATACTGAACTGGGCTTTTTGTCGGGTCCATACTTGGTGAAAAATCGAATTAAACACAAGCGTAACTTACAAAACACAGACAGGTGTTAAAAAAGAACTACACAAAAGCTGATTCTAAGTGAATCCGGCATTAGATTAAAAAAAAAAAAAAAAAACCACAAATATTAAAGATTCACCTGATTTAAATATTATCAACAATATTACGCTCCGCGTAATGTACCTAATTCGAACTGCACGCATCCATCGGGTGTTTGCGGAATAAAATTCGCATGGATTTAATTCTGGTCCACTGCTGTATCGTGGAACCGAAAATATTTCGATACTTCGATAGTAAAGTGTCAAATAATGATAATGTAACTCGTGCCCGATCTTGTTTTGATTTGTCT
Source organism: Sipha flava (assembly GCF_003268045.1). Lineage (NCBI taxonomy): Eukaryota > Metazoa > Arthropoda > Insecta > Hemiptera > Aphididae > Sipha > Sipha flava. Next base: position 1,218,239 of record NW_020273306.1, read on the forward strand.
GCGCTAGCATTTTTATTCCCGGAGGGGCTCGAACGAAAATCGTCTTGGGAACCATTGAATTATACAACACGCAGACCGGTTCGATGCCATCGTGCCGTGATCACTGCCGAGATGACTGTCTCCGAGGGACGTAATCGATTCGACGCGACACCGAACGTGCCAAAGTCTGCAGTATGACTTTCGTTACAATATGCATAATAATAATATACAATAAACTAGGCGCGTAATAACAACGAATAAATTACCCGTGTACGGCACGAGTGCGCAGAGGTGATGTATTAACAACGTTATTGGTTGGTTCATCGCGACGAATTTATTTATTATGCGTTCGGTTATTCCGCCCGGTGAAGCTCCCTGATCGCAGGCACGTAATCACTACCTGACTATTAATTTCGTCATTTTTTCACCAGCCGCTTGCGATGGGGTTCTTAAAATAACAATATTATTATTCACGAGTTATGCACGTCCCTCTCCCCCCACCGATGATGTGTGTCGCGATAAAATTATCGCTACGGTTTGCACTGTTATACAAAAAATTAATACTTCGTTCGGTAGTGTTACAATGGACGTACACGAACGGTTTTCACGGCCGTTGTCGTGGCTGCCGGCGCGGATAATGATCATAATTAATCGGTCGGAAACTGTTCGCAAGCGCGGCGAGCCACGAAAAATAATAGTTTTTCAGCTGTACACGAAAGTCATAATAGTAATAATGCGATGTATACGCGAGTGCGATTTTTACAAATAAAAACGATTCCCGTGATAGACGGATCGTAAATCATGTCCACGGACGGTCCTTTGTTTTCCGCGTGCCAGTGCCAATCAAAATGACCGTTGCTACCGCATCATTAATATTACAACAACAACAACAATAATAAAAATAATAGTACATTTGCGATGCGTGTGCGTGTCGATAATCAATTCGAATATATGCTGTGGCAAAACAATTTTCGTACGACGTATTGACGATAAATCAAACAATACATACAGCGATTGTGTTTTAAGAGAGATACAATGCCCGCCTCGGGCTAGTGTAATAATAACGTAACATTGAAGCCGGGTTTAATACCATTCTACACCACGTGAAGTAATTTTCTCCGATTGGCCGAACCACTCGGTTACACTTAGGTATACGATATTAAATGGAATTTAACTGGAAGTAACCGTGGGGCGGTGGCATGCGATTTCGCCAAACATTTCAACGTGTATCGACAATAGATTTCAGCAGATCCTGTGATAAAATGATAAGCAACCAATGTTTGATGGATGGTAAACAAAGATAACATTAGCAGTATGTAATGGTATTGCACTTTTTAAAATGTACACAGTGCCTACGGTACATATGTGTAATACATGCCACAGCGTAGTGCGAATCAGACTTAAAGGACCGACAGAAGTGCCCTTTTCACATCCTTGTCTCGGCTCTTTTGAATAAAACGTGGGTTGTGTGCGAAACACTCTACGCAAACAGTCGAACCTCTAGTAAACGAAACTCTTTAAGCGAATTATTTAAACAAATTTTTTTTTTTGCAAACGCAAAGTTTTCATTAAAAATCTTCTTTACATGATCAATTACATTTAAATTATTATTATAGTACTCACTCGTACTAGTTTTTGGTATTCAACTTAGCTGGCTATGAAACAGGTGCATAACAAAATATTATTCATTAATTATTACTGTACCGCATTATTGTATTATTTAAGATTATTATTTTACTTGTTATGGTTTATTATTATTTGCATACATTTCGTACGGTCAAAATGAATTGATGTATAGCGATAGATTTTCAAAGAACCCCCAAGTCCGTTAAATAGAGGTTTGACTATACGTTGAGTGTACGTCCGAATCCGGGTCCAGTAGTTCGGAGTGAAAAAACAGCATTGTTATTCGCCATTATTATCATCATTATACTACAAGCTATGGATAGCGGGGCAAAGGAACAAATAACTCGGAAAAAGTATACTTAATAGTATTCTCTCGGAACGTCGTGGATAGAAGGTCAGTTTTTTAAATGCGGGAAAATGTGCTTATACGCGAGGTAGCTACAAGTTGGCGTAGTAAGGGTTTGGTGAGAGGAGACGGGATCGTGCGCGGAATTTGTATGCTATCCGTGGGTATGACGGGGCTGGGCGACTAGATTATTGCTAAAGGGTGGAAATATAATATTAATTGAGAGGAGAAAAACACCTCTGGGAGGAAAAAACACGCGTGCGTTTTATTAGGAAAAGAAAAAAATTAAATAAACGATTCAGTGGTCCTCTCGCGTTTTACTTTCTCATGCTTATTTAACGTGCGTTATTATCACGTCGTCCCACGTAGTACGACTTTCAGTTGGTATATTTACCTTTTAACGCCTGCAAAGTCCCCATTTCGTATATATCTCATCGCCTCATCGCCGGCGGCATATCGTTGCAAGGTATACTTAAAATTATCAAACGCACTACGTTCGTGCTTAATTTTTTAATTTTTTCATATTTTTCTTATTAATAAGATCAAATTGAAAACGGAAACCATGCACAAACGTGTTCCAGGTAAGGTGCCGCAAATATTTTAATCAACCCTATACGCCGAGTGGTTCCAATTTTCAAACAACTCACATTCACTGATTATTTCTGGGGGTGGTTGACTGGGAAGTTCCACCCTCCGGATATTACATTTATTTATTATACTAAATAAAATTTTTTATCAATAATATATTGGCTATGTAGAAATTATCAGCAAAAACTTGCAGAGAAATTCTGTGTATCTACCGTAGATCTAATTTGCAATCATTACGTTTGCTCGTAATACAGGTAAGTATCCCGCACTATTAAACAAACTTTCCGATATGTGAATTATATGTGACGCTATTTAATTTCGAAATTAATAACCTAATAAATATGATTAAAGTTGGTAAAAAACCAACGCTATTCATAATTATTAAATAGCCCCCAACAATATCGTTGGTAGATAATGTGATAAACACGTTACACGATTTGTGTAGCCGAAACTACACTATCGGTAATTTTTCTCCACGTTTTGAGAAAAGTGGTCGATTGTTTTAAGTGTACAATTTCGTTCTCTAGCAGTGTTCTCATATTGGTGTTGTTATTATAATAATATTGATTTAAAAATTTCTTGTTACTCTATCCTAAAGTCCAAGTACTTACTTACATATTGTGTACGAAACCCGACATCTAGAAAAGTGCTGCCAATTGTCTAAGTCTTCATAAGTTTTTCAATTAAAAAAAAAAAATATTTTAACAATTTCCCCTGATTTAGTTGAAAAATAATCTTTCAATAACTATCAGATCTTCGAAAATAAAATTGTAAAGTGAATAAAACCGTGCAAAACTGATCCGGAATACTAAAAATATTGTTATTAAACATCATATGTTAATATACATCCTCGGTGAAAATTTTCAACGTTTACATTTTTTTTTTTAATTTTATTAATAAACCGTCTGTGTTTATAAATAATTTTCTAGATTTATCACCATGCGCAATATATGGCAATCTTTCACGTGCTCTCGAATATTGATGCATACTAACAATGTCGTTCAAATCATTGAATCATATATAATAAAGTCGCGCGATCATAACGCCCGCCCATTTCGTTTGACGAGATCATCGTCACGTTTCAAATTAAAAACCACATATTATTGCAAATCACTTCCCATAGGTACTTTGGTAGTTACGGAAATATAAAAATTTTTTAATTTTTTTGTTATTTCAAATAAACGATACTTATTGGTTCTACAGCAACGTAAACAGGATTGTGAAACAGGAAGAAGGAGTTATATTAAACTGAATTTCTTACAGTTTTTGTTAGATTTGTTACTCAATTGAACTCCTTAAGTACCAGGACCAGTAATAATCATTATTCATGCACACGTATATACGTTGGAACAAATCGAACTTTTTATACAAACTAGTGGTATAATATATAAATACACATTTATTGACTCATTTCCAAATTATTATCATATATGTGTAGTATAATATAAGTTTTTATGAATAGAAGTACCTATTTTGAGTACCATATTCGGCTAGGCTTATTTTTTAAAGTAATTTTCATGTTTCAACTATGGTTTTAAATTCAAATTTGACTGAATAAGAGACATTCCAAATTAAAAAAAAATAATACATTTTTACGATTCATTAAAATGAATAAAATCATCTATAATTATTTATTATTGGTTCATTTTTCAATATTTTTAGGCATTTTTTTTGTTTATTATTATTATAAATAAGATTAACATAATATGGGTACAAAATTATTTATTAACAAACATTAGTTATTTATAAAATATAAATTTATCGAGGTTTTAAATAATAAAATAATCTTAATTGGAATAGTTATTCATATAATTTAATTTTGATTATTAAATGTGTACTTTAAAATTTAAATAAAGTGAAACATTTTAGTTCTGGTTATCATATTACGAGTAGTTATATTAAATTATAATGATCGACCAGAAAAAATAAAAATGCTTTTAATTAATGGTAGATATAATTTAAATTCTCTTCAGTCAGCAGAAATGTATACTGAATAATATCCAGATCGGTACTATCTACCACGTACCCTTTTTATTAAAATAGAAAAATAATTTATTATCCATGGTGCATTTTCTGTTATTGTAGTCCATAACCAACAACCTAGAGTAAATAATGTTAATGAAAATGTAAAACTTTAAACTAAAAGTTTTAATTGACATTATATTGAATCCACAATCGTTAGTTAGACTGTTATAAAATATTTTTAATAAATAATTTTGTACCCATATTATGTTAATCTTATTTATAACACGTATACAAAAAAATACTTAAAAATTATCAAAAAGGAACAAATAATATAAATTGGACGATTTGATTCATTAATTTTATTTTGCGGTCGATAGTAACAATACTAACGACAAGTTATTTGATTTCAGTTTAATTATTGTTTATTACGTAAGCAGTGCTTACTAAGCACCAATATCTAGTAAGTAGTATTCAGTACAAGTATTCAATATAGATCAAAACTACCGAGGATCTAAAAAAAACTGTAAAAAATATTAACGAAATGTTATAAAATTCTATAAATCATTAGAGTTATGCTTCTGTTTCGGTTACTCCCAGTAGAATGTGTTTCACCCAATGCATTTAAGATACCATTTACATTTGCCACCCTGTGCCGAAAACACGGCTTGAAGCACAAAAATTGATAATGTGGCAAGGGAGAAGGGGATCGCCGCGCTGACTGTCGAGTGCGTGGGTTAGGGTGAATGGGTAAGAGACCACTGCGCTGGGATGGATTGACCCGACAAGCCACAATCGGTGCGGCGGAGCTACCGCAATAGTCGTACCGCACTATAAGATGTTTCTCACTTCAAAAACACATATCGTTCCGCGCACACGCACATTAAAATGATAAAAATGTTGAACAGCGTATTTATATACCACTAGCTTGTAAAAATAAAAAAAATTTTATTCATTCCAATGTATTTTTATTTGTTCATAGAATTATACATATACTACCAAATAATATTATGAAAGCAACTAAAATATTTACTGTTAAAGTAATTAAATAGATCAACCGCATTGACTACGCCCTTGATAAATATAGAAGGCGACATAATGTTCTTAAATGCACGTGTGAAAGTATCAGATTCATCCTGAATGTGAGCATTATGTGAGCTGCTGAAATCGTAGTTGTGAGTTTTGTGATCATTATCTTCTATGGTAAGACTAGCATAGCGATTGGGAGTGATAAATTGTTTAGATTTATTTAAGTTGATTGTTGATAGTGAAGGAGAAGGAGAGGTAGGAAGTCGATGATAGTGCTGGTGGTAGTCCTCTTTTGTTGGATTGCGTGTTTTTACTGTTGACGATTTTATTATTTATGATTTTAATTGGCGAAACAGTTTTATCGGATGCCGTTTTATTATCAGAGTCAAAATATCACCGTAATTTACGGCACCTATGAGTCTGTTCATAAGCTGATTGTAATAATAATTATTATTTCAATCGACATGGATACATTTACTATACGTTGTTTTTCAGGTTCTTCTGGGATGGTTGGTCAAGTACAGTTGATTGGAGAACCAAGTCACTGAAAATTAGGAGTCGTGTCGATTAAAACATGTGATTCCGTTAAGAATTAAAGACATTGAATTGATAAAAAAAAAAAAAAAAAACCGGAGTGACACAATTAGGTGAGTAACGTTGCAACGACGAGAGGCGTTCAAATTTAGTTTAGTTTTAAAATTTGCCAAACGTATTTTTCACATATTTTTAATAAGTATGCCATCCAAGATTCGTCGAAAAATGCTGATCACATACACTGTATTTGATGTTACGTTGAAAATTCATAACACGAATCAAATTTACGGTTTTCAATAGAAATTCCGATAATTCCTATACTTATAACTTTGGTAATATATTTCGTAGAGCTCGCGTACGCGCCGCATTTCATCGTACATGATTTATAGACGTGCAGTATTCGATAATACTTGTTAAATTGTTATCTGAAGCTAAGATCATTGTACGTTACGGCGTTATGCGATGTGGTATATCAGTACCGATATAGGTGGCGAATAGTTTGAAGACTGTAACCGTATTCTCCCGCGACTATTCCAGCAATTTCGCCATCTTACATGTGCTCGCACGTGTTTTACATTTTCCTTCGCTCGCGGCCCCGCAGCGGTAAACGGCGTGTTCCAACGGTTCGGTTTTGCTCCCACGCGGGATTAACTCTGCATCGGACCAAAACCGTACGCCGCAGTGATCCACTGGTCGTTTGAAAAGTTGACGCCGCGCGGTTCGACGGGCTGAACGTCGATGCTGACGTGACCAGTGACGCGCGGGTGAAGCTGCGACCACCGTCGTTCGGTGTCGAGCAACGGTTGATTCGCACAGCGCGTCCAAACCGAGTTTGTAATCGAATTCAAATAACGTACCGTTCGCCCGAAAGCGTTTAAGACTTATTGTTCGTGGACACGTGTAATGGCCCTTATGGTTTAGGTAACCGATGTTTACTGTGTTAGGTGATTTCTATTAAAAAAAAAAAAAATAAAAAATTAGGCTGTAATCCGTATGCACTAGTGTATTGACACAGGTTAGTGATTATAATTTTTTTCGTTTTAACGAGAATTCTTATTAAAATTTCACGTTCGACTGTCGCGATTCAACTCGGAGTTTGGTTTACATAATATGATATATTTTTTTTTTTTGTTGATAATAATGGTTTATATACTCCTTGATAACTGCTTACGCCTTCCAGGCAATCCATGCCCCCGACGTTGGGAAACACTAATCTGCTGTGATGTATGTGCATAATTTTATGCAAATATTTTCTGGCAGTATATAAATGTCATGCAAAAATCTCTGGAAATTAAATTTAACGCAGATGGTAATTTTTTTTTAGTTGATTTTTCAATACGGAAACAGAAATTGAAGAAAAATGTACAAATATTTTTAAGTTCTGTTTATACGTTTCTTTCATTCTGCAAAAAAAGTAAGTACCTAAGTTTGTGTTACACTCAAAAAATAAAAAAAAACAAATACGGAGAATCGTATCTAGTCGATAATTTATAAGACGATATAAAAGTTCGAAACACGGTTGTGGAATCGATTTTTCAAGATCATTGATCATTATAAGTGATATTTTTTATACATTTTACAACATATCCGTTCGGAATATTTTTATTTTTTTTTATTTTTTTTTTTAATGCGATGCGATTACCGTTAATTTCAAATGTATACAAATATCCAATGGAGCAGAGATGGAACCCAACAAAAAATAACCGATTATGGAACCGCAACCTTAGCCAAATTATGGATTCTAAATTATAAGAAACCTTTAATTCAAATTTTAAAAATCAGTTAAATCACATACAAACAATACATGAAATCTCCGAGCTTTTTTCATCGACGTGAAATGATGTATGTCGACCGATTGATAAACCATCCGTCGACATTACTCGCGTTTTCAAAACTTTTATCAAACACAACAATGCATTCGGCAACGAGCACGGTGGGTTCTGTATTCGTCCTAAGTGAATACAAATCACGTTTGATGCTTCCCAACATCTTGCAGTTCTGGAACTTCTTGCACTTGCCCAACCGTCAATTTGACCAGTGATTTTCAGTGATTTTATGTACGATCAGTTTAAGAAGTAGTGTGGTGCGACGCGCGTAGTCATCAGTTCGATCCGATTTTTGTGCAAAAAATATCCATTCTACAGAATTAGTGTCTTTCCCCTTCCATCATCGTTATGGTTGCTCTCTATACTGCTCCTCACAGAATCAACTCCACTGGGAGCGAAGTCCATACTCATGATAATTCTCTACTCAGAGAAGGAGGTGGTACAAGTGATACTCCACTGTATTCTCCCGAGTGAAAAAGATTTCGAAAAAGACTTCTAACGGTCGTTTTGATGGAAAATTTGAAAGAAAAAAATTTACATCGGATAGCACATACCACACGACTATTATCGTTCCCGGATATGCAGCAAACATGACGTGCTGTCCGTAGACACTGGGCACGGTTTTTCGATTTTGCGAGCTCGAGTATTCCGTGATCGCACTAACCATAGTGGTCAGCGTTTTTCGTTCACCTGGACACACGAGAGCCCCCCAACGACTGTCATACGATGGTAACCGGACCGATATTATAGTGCGAGTGAATCATTCATAATCTATAGTTTAACGGAACGAGACGACGATCGATCACAGACCGGGGGACGTCGAACATTCCGAAAAAAGGAAAATGTTATAGGGAAATGACCAGCTGTGGTCCATCAGTAACTTGAATATACCGTATTTAACCGTAGTCTATATTGGTGTGCGTGAAACACTGCAGTTGGTCGCGATATCCCTATCGCGCGCACGGTACAAAGAACGAATAGTCGTGATTTTCTACAATTAAAACGCGGAGTGCGCAGTGATGACATTGGGGTCAACCGCTATGCTCCACGACAGCTAGGTTTTCTGGCTAAAAGCTGCCAATGGTACATCGTGCACCCACGACGTATATTAGAACTGATCAAAGGAGACTTGTTCGAAATACTTCCAGTTCTATGGATGATTTCCACTAGAAATTTATGAGTTAGAAAGTTAAAAAGAAAAGTTACTTTTGATCAATTCCCCGAACGAACAAATGTTTTTTTTTTTTTTAAGTAACTTCTACCTTAACGTATTTATTTTTTTTTTTAATGATTTACAGCTACTGATAAGTTTATTTATTTTAAAGTCATTTTTAATTTAATTCTAGAAATTAAAATTAAAAAATATATTTGTACGTGTAAATTATTGTTTTAATTAAAAATGAATTATGATTGTGAATGTATGGATGTACCATTCTTGAATTTTAGTAAGGATTGATATAAAGTACATATATAAAGCTTTATATAAATATTATAACATTTTAAAAAGAAACTTTCATTATGAGTGAAATTAATTTTTTTCGTTGTTGCTATTAGAAGTTTATATAAAGAAAAGTAACTTTTAACAAAAAGCTTATCTTAAATTAATTTAAATTAAGCTCATTTAAAGAGATAAAAAAAATTTGTTAACTTGCCCAGTTTTGATTTTAATAAATACTGTCTGTAGAGATGTGGAAATTAGAGCTTTTTGCGCTATGTTTAATGTTTGTAGAGAGCGTCCTAGCCGATGAGATGTAAAAGCTCAGGTTTCAAGAGGATCGTTATCTTGTTCCCCGTCAAATCGTAATGAAAAAAAAAAAAAAAAAAAAATAGAAAAACCTACTGAAAACCGTTGTAATGAAAGAATGCAATCTGATACGGATTCATCCGTTTTTAATAAAACGTTGACAAAAGTATAGGATGGCTTTTCGAATTGAGATGAACGTAGCCATCAAATTAATAGTAATACGCACTGGTATGTGCACTGCATCACCAAGGTCAGCAAAGCAAGACTACTGTACCTACTACCCCCTCCCCCCACTACGTAGAAATCTGTAGTTAGGTTTTTATTTTTTTTCTACGTTTCCCGCGAACAACCATGATGTGAACCGTCGGACGAGACGGGAGAACGTCGATATGAAAACCTGCAAGGATAAGCGTTGATCGTTAAATATTGCGTAGGTTCAAAATAGAAATAACGAAGGAATTTCGATTAAACGAATGTAGGTCAATCCAAATACTATGGAAAGGCCGAGTTACGCGTGTACAAGAAAAAGATTTTTAATCGAAAATGGATTACGCAAAAATGTGATGGAGAGTTTAATAAGATCCGGGGACTGTCAGGCGCAGGCGGGGAGTTTCTGCACCCAGGTAGCCGAGGAAAAATAATATTGTACTGTTAGTGCTCATAGTATCTATTCGGTCGACGTCGGGAGTGTGTTTAAAATTTTCAACGGCAATTGAACGTTTTGAACAGAGCCGCACACTGGATCGACTAGAATTTTGGTCACCAACGCCGCTTAGGTTTACTAAATCCAGAGCGACACCGAACGGTTGAAAATCGAGTTTCACTAAATGAATATTAAATCATACCAGTCGCAACGTTTTCGCGATTGGTAGGAACTACACGTATAAGTACTATACCTTGATCGAATCGCCGCCAAACAATCATTACAAATCGAATGCAAACATAGTGTTTCGTCAAGTACACGGACCGCTGGAAGTGTTGCCCCCGATGAGACGGAGGTTTATATTTTGACCGAATTTCAATACTACATATGTTTAAAAGATTAGTACAAAACGCAGTATTTGCAATTGATTAGCAATTGTTTAATGTACTCTATCGACCTGTTTGATGGATCACGGCAGGAGAAAACTGAAACAGATTTTAAACGGCAAACGATCCGTACGGGTTTTGATGTATTACCTGTTGGACACGATAGCCGTATGCAGTCGGTGCACGTGTTACGGTACCTAAATCTAAAAATCGAATTAAATAAGAAAAAAATTATAATAAAAACCAATAACACTGGAAAAAATATATATAAATCACGTACGCGCACATAAGTTTAATATTGTATGATTTCGTGTCGTATACGTGCGTGCACATGCCGGGTTTTCGAACCAAGACCTTTACACTTTTAAAATATTATAATCCGGCTATAACGTGATCATTAATCATTGAAATAATAAATACTATATTAAAAAGCGCATACACACATTATACCCGAAGCATTTTTAATATTCAGAGTATATACGTCATTAATGTTGCACTCGAACGTTTCACACGTCGTCCCGAAACGAAATAGTTTTTTCGTGAAAAGTATATTGTTTTTCGTTATCATACCTAGCGATAATGTTTATTCTCCGAATGGACTATCAAAATACTTTTATTCTACATCAGTTGCGTTTTATCCGAACAAGAATAACATGCGAATTGTTGTGGATTTAAAAATCGAATCGACAGCATTACCGGTTTTCGTTGCAACGTACGAAAATTAACCTAAACAGTATAGTGCATTGTGTAGCGAGCGCGGGACGCAAGGTATTTCAGTCGCTGGCGACGTGTACCCATGATTGAAATTGCTTACTTCCCGCGCGAGCCAAACTTACTAATTTTTTCCATGTTCCTGTGTCCGCGGAAAAGGTAATGCAGACAATAAACTAATCTACGTAAACAATTTCGTGGATGAAATATCATTATCCGTAACGTTGAACGCACTTGTGTAGGAACGGTGAAAACGAAATATGTTTAAATGTTAATGCGTCATGCAAGGAGGTCACAAAATTAGTGTAAGATTTAACCGGAGGTGTGTGTTTTGCAAGGACCGCGGTATAAGTTTCTTTTTCTGGTCGCGCTGTGAATACGACGCTTTCGGAGGTTTACACTTTACCGCTCGCTGGATGGAAAAAGGTCACTTTCCAACGCTTCAAACGCGGTCGAAAACCGAACTTTTTGTGCGGGCGTTACAACAAATAAAATCCAATGAACGTAAGTAAGTGACCACGTGTAATAAAAATATTCCAATCGTAATGTAGAGAGTAATAATTATTAATTACCAACGGTGATAAATTTAACGTTCATCAGTCAGCTGTCGGTGTTCGTTTAAAAAGTCGTTAATTTTTAGATAACTCGTAACGCATATACTGATACTTAGTTTCGTAACGATTTCAATGAGAATAACCGTTCGACACGGGCAGTCGAGCTGTTGTATTTTTTGGATGTCTGTATTGCAAGAGGATGTTCATTTAGTAAACCAGTGTACACGGAAAAACTCAAAATGTTTTCACTTGTATTTATAATATTATTACTGTCATTGTTATTATACAATGTCGATGGTATAGCTATACGTATATAATATCGTATACAAATCATCACGTTTTCTAAACTATTGTTTATTATAATCACACCAAAAACACTTTGTTCTAACTTCGTGTAAAAAAGCCAAGTTAAAAAAAAAAATGAAATAGATTTTATTTGACTTAATATAATAATAATAATGAAAATCTAGCATTGCTAATCTTCTGTTGTTATTTCTTAAATTTTCATTAATAACCATTTTTTTTTTCTAAAACTATAATGTAAACAACTTTCAACTACGAGGCCAGCGTATAATACTTAAAGACATATCGTTGCATCTAACCCATTTATTATTATGTTAAATAATCGATGTATGGCTTGATCCATAGATGGACCTTGATGGAAAATCATAAAATTAAGAATATATGAATTGTCATTGTCTTTGAATGTTGCTACAAGTAATGAATTAATCACAAGATTGTTTATTTTATCATTAAAATTGTTCCAAAGTTGGATTTGAAAATACAAATATTGGCAGGTATTCGTTATTTTTATTTTTTGTGCATAATTTGACGCTCTATTACACGCACTACCATTTACATCTTCTAATAATACTCCTAGTAACATTTAACATTAAATGTAAAATTTAATGTCACTGTGTTTGTACTATTTGGAATTGAAAGTTGAATGATATAATTTCGAGTTATTTATATTCTCGAATTATGGCAGAGCAAATCAAAGTTGTCTGCAATTCATGATACAGTACATTTTTAATGCTTCGTACAAATGAATAAGCTCACCAATAAACTCAGCAGCGTCTTGCTATTCGTGGTTAATAAAATGATGAGCAATCAGTTTTCTTATATCTAAAGTACTTAAGATGTTTTCTGTAATGTATAAGAGTTATGCCAGTTGTTTTCATATCGAATTTTGTGTAGAACTAATGGTTAATCTTTTTATTTATTATATGAGTAAGTTTTTTATACGTCTTATTGTAAATAATAATATTTTATTTCCCATATTTTAATATCCGTTTAAATATATTTATTTTATTTATTTATTAATATGGACAAAAGTCCAATTCACAATATATTATTGGGAGTTATTCTAGATCAGAGGTCTTTAACGGTGGCGATACCACCCCTTGAGGGCATTTTGGTTTCCTCGGGGGGGTGATAATTTTGAAGGGAGCGCTGAAGAGGCGGTGAGCTTTTTCAAACTCGGAGATTAAAAATAAATATAATAAATCGTCGAGGAAACATTGTTTGATACAAGTTTGATCACTGATATCGAAAGGTCGTCGATTTTTCAAACGGTAGAAGAATATTTTACCAGAAAATATATCCCCTTGACTAATATTATTGCATGTGCAATGGATGGCGCTCCTTCAATGACCGGTCATCATATTGGGTTCATAGTCCACCTAAAAAAAACCGTCCCAGGTATTATTTGTGTTTATTGTGTTATACATCGTCAACATTTAGCTGCAAAAAACTTAAGTGGTGTCTTGCACGAAACCCTTCAATTTGTTATAAAATCTGTAAACAAAATTAAAACAAATTCACTCAATGACCACATGTTTCGAGAACTTTGTCATGATAATGATGAAGATTTTGAATGATTACTTTTGCATACGGCAGTAAGGTGGCTTTCTAAAGGAAAATGTTTGTATTATTTTTTCGTATTATTTTACTCTATCATTGAATTTCTCGATAAAATTGATCCTATCTTAAAGGACAATTAAAAGCAATGAAAAATTAAAATTGGGCGACAAAATAAATTAATGAAGTCAATTTGAAGTTTCAAGAGAATGAGATGCACTTTATCAAGGCCAAAGGAATAATTTCCTTATTAATTTTTAAGTTGGATCTTTACAAAACAAACATAAATCGTCAAGAACTGAGTCAGTTTCTGAATCTCAAGTCATGTTTAGACGCAAATGGTTTAGTTCCAGAAGAAAAAATTCTAATATTCACTGATCATATTTTTCAGCTAAAAAAAGATATGAAATCAAAATTTTAAGACCGGCTTGAGTTACAAATCTCTAATTGGATTTTAGATCCATTTTCGTTTGAATCTGTAGAAGATCTCGAACTTTATTTACTAATGGAGTTTATTGATCTTAAATAGGACTGTGAGATACAAGTTATTTTTAAGCTGGTCGGTTACGAGCTATCCTAGGTCAAGCTTAAAGACACTTATCCACAACTATGGCAACAAGTTAAATTGTTGCTTCTTTTTTTTCCTTCAGCGTATCTAGTTGAAAAAGGATTCAGCGTTGTTGTTCAGTTTTTGACTAAACAAAGAAATCGGTTGGATATTTGCAACAAAGGTGATCTACGTTTAGCTTTGATCAATATCGAACCAGATATTAGCAACTACTCATTAGGCTCAGGGCAATTATTGATAGGCAAATTTTTTATATTTTATAATTTTTTTTTTCATAGTTAAGTAAAATCTTTTTGTAAAGTCAAATTTTTTTGTTAAGTGGAGTAAAATATAACCATTACTATTTTCTTAAAATAAAAGTGTTTAATTTAATTTAGTATACTGATGAATAAATAAATATATGTTTCTAGGAAGAAAATTTAATTTTAAATGAGGGAGCGTTAGCAGTAAATTATTACGATAAAGGGCTGCTGAACCAAAAAAAAGGTTAAGAACCATTGTTCTAGACTCATTTTTAACTTGCTCATAAGTTTATTACATCATTTCAATATACTACCGTAAAATGGAAATTTTTTTTTTTTTGTAGTTGTGATTTCTTGACCTTTATTTAACTTAGACTTATAATTTCAACAAAGTACGCTCCTTTTCATACTTAATTTTCCTTATTTTTTATCATTTTTACAAATTAAAGTCATTATCGTTATTATATACTAGTAATACTAGTATAGTAATAATAATAAATATATAAAACATTGTAATAATTATTACTGTTGCGAAATGGCAAATTACAAATATAATACACACAAGGTTTCAAAAGTTTTGAAGTCACAAGTCAATCGCAGTTGATAGCAAGTCATGAAATGGTTGGTTTCTGGCATCCAAGAAACTGCGCCGTCAGTTTCTTTAAGCGACGGATCAGGACACATATTATAATTTACGATATTTTCGTTGAGTACGCAAAATACACAAATTAAAAAGTACTTAAACATTTTTGGTAATAACTTAAAAGCTATCCAATCAATCTGCTTGTGAGTTCCTCTGCTCCCATGTGCACAATATTACTGTTCGATTGACACCTTATGCGACTTTATATGTTCAGCCGTTTGCCTTGTAAATCCGATGGATTAACAAAAATTAACATGGCATTTCAATGGTATAACTCGGTTTTCTGTTACGTTAGTGGTTACTATGCTACTTTTTTTTACTTTACTTCACTCCACTACCATCGCCCTGGATATTATTAGGTATACAATATCCATAGTAAACATATATAGATATTATAGATATTATATAATTATTATATTATATTATAGATTATAAATATATATTATATTATATATAGATATTATTTTTAATACAATATTATTTTGAATTACCTGTATAATAATCATTTACCTATACGAGAAGTTATCAGAAATTAAAAATGTTACGAAAAAGTTTGATTTGAAATACCTTATAGTGTTAATGAAAATAATAATATTGAATATTAATATTTGTGATGAATGAGAAAAATAAATAAAACTGTTAATGTAATCGCAAATAAAAGGTTTTCAATACGTATATAGACTAGTTATTAATTTATCTCGTTTGTAACAGTTATTTTATAGTTTATTCTTCTATCAAAATATATATTTTTTTTTGTCACCTTGCCCAATACATACAGTAAAACAATCAGAATTTCAACATATTAACCTTAAAGAATTGGTCTTAATTTTATTGTATTTAATGTAAATACGAAGTAGTTTTTATTATTTTTAGTTGAAAAAATTAATTAGTAAATACATTATTATATTTTTTTTTTTATTTTTTTTTTATTTTGCCATTGTATTAAACATTAAAACAAAAATTATTAAACCTATATCAATTAGTTATGGTTTAAAAAAGCAATGCAATACCTAAGACATAATTAATTCCTAAGATGAAATTTGCATGAATTATATCTATATATTGCTTATTTTCAATAACTTTACGTTATGTAATAAACTATTTATTCACTATGGACATTATTAATTATTAATTTTGACATTCTAATGTTTTTAAGTATTTCAATTTTGAAAAATATAAAAATTTAAAAAATGTACTTACGTTTTTTATTTATTTATTTTTTTTTTTAGTTGGTATATAATGAGATAAGATAAAAGAAAAGGGGTATTAAAAATGAGTTAGAAATCACTACTGAGAAAACATTACATTATGAATCCAAAAATATGTAATTATTATCCACACCATTTGGATTTACTTTAATAGCTGCATAAATAATAAAATATGATGAGTGGAACGTTTAAAATAATAAAAACAATAATTTAAAAAATAAAAAACAAAATAATCAAAAAATAAATATTAAAAATATTATATATTTAAATATTTAACAAATAAAACTTGTGTCATTCACGCACTTGAAAAACGTATTAACTTTTATTAGTTATACGATTAAATTTAGCAGTCACAAGAACGTTACCAAATGTATTATTAACGATAATGTGCGATTCTCGCCAAGATTAGAGTATATCCGAGTATCGTAGTAACATTGTATAAACATATGCACACATCTACTGATAATAGAAAAATTATTTTATGAAAATGAAAATGATGGAAAACATTAGGATTTTGTTATCCACTGTTTTATGGCATTAAATAAACAAAGCCATTTGTGCCATGTGGCTGGAAATAATGATATAGTTCTGATGCGTATACATAAATAATATACACACACGCGCATAAATGTAAAAAAAAATATTATTGTTATGGCGTACTTCAATGTTAGTTTCTTTTATTTGCATTCTTTTTTTCTATAAAAGTACTATTTCACTTTGTAACTCGAAACAACAATGTTATATGATTCGTGCGAACGTCTGTATATACGATGTGATAAGTATACAAATACATATATACCGATTTCGCTGTTGTTTATTTAAATCAAGCGAATATCCACGGCCAGATGACGGAATAAAAACGAAATCCTCAACTTAGTACAGTATATTTTGGGCGTTCCGATTAACAGGTAGACGTGTACGCTGTTGAATATTAAAATATAATATAATTGAACTGTAAAAAACCGAACGTGTCAGCACTAAGACATATTTATAGGATTCCAGTCTCTCGTCTTCTTTTAAAATAAAAGTATGAAATATTGTGAAAAAATATCAGTGTTTGTACTTTATATGTCACTGAATACGTCTTAATACTGATTAAATTTTCACAGAAACACATAATATTATCATTAATTCTACTTTTTAGATTTTACATTGATAAACGATAATATTTTATAATAGCTTATGCATAATATGATATTTAGGTACGCATTTTTATTAATTTTTATTTGACTCCCCCCCTTCACATAAACACAACACTGAATACGTCTGTGTACCAGTAATACCTGAGCACAGAGTATATTTTAATATCATATGTAATAAATTGTTCAGATTTATATTAAAGTTTCTATTACGGAAACGTGTTTTATTTATTTGTTTTATTAGTTTCTGTAATAATCAGAAATATGATTCTGATAACCATAGACAGATCATAATAAAGACATTTGAAATAATATGCGATGGTTAAGAATACACCAAATATTAGTGAACATAGACATCCATTTGTAAAAATCAAATCAATAACAATATTATAATATTATAAATATGAAAAAAAATGAAATTATTTTAATAAACTATTAATACGAAAAATATATTTCTCTTATATATTACACTAGTTTCGTTAAATGTAAGCTACGAGTTATCAGTATATTGATAAATAAGAGCTATGTATTGACTTATACATTTTCAAGTCGAAACTAAGTCAACTTTTTATTTTTATTTGACCAAATTACATGAGCGTATACGTACCTTGAACTGTTTAATATTAATAAGTTTGACGTATACGTCACACACACACAACTTGTGGTTTTAAATCAAAATGCTCATTGTCGTTTTTTTTTCAATATAATTTAAAAACGATTCTTCAAGTCCAGAAATTACATAGTTGTAGCAATTTGTAGATATTTTATTTTTGTAATATCGTTTTCATTTGAGTCAAGGTCGTTTCCTTGTATTACAGTATTATAATACGCCGATTGAAATTAGTGTTGATTAATCATAATGTTTTGAGGGCAAGCAAAAACTAAGTCCATAGAACAATATTCCATAAATAAAAATAAAAAAATGTAAAAATGTAAAATTATATTCAGTTATTTCAATTTCAATAAATATGTAAAATTAGTACAGGTGTCAGCGATTTTACAATACTTTTTTATTCTAATTTAATACTATGCATTATGTTTAATCGTTTTATGAGCCACATTGACATTAATTTTTAGTTGTATCATGCTCATACTACAAATCGAAAAAGTGCACCTGTAAGTATCGCATTGAATGGTTTATTTTGTTTTTACTGAAAAAAAAAAAAAAAATACATTTTTAGTGTTTGAAAATTTGGTCAATTGTATATAGGAATGTTATAGCGTTTTTCTAGGAAAGAGTTCACCCGGAAAATACTTGGACCGTTTATCAATTTATCAATAATCGAGGAGATAATTTATTAATACAGCAATCACAAAACGTAAGAAATCCGAGTCTTTGGTCAGTATCAGAATTGCTTCAATGTTTAACTATACATCAATTAATTTAACTTCTTTACGATAATGGACGTTCTCATGTCAATAGTTAAAAGTTTATTACAAATACAATATTTATATTGGGATACGGATCTGTAATTCTTGGGCGTTATACATTGAGAAACGCTATTTTTGCATTACTATGAACCAATCGGTCATTTGTAGACATTTAGTCCTACAATGCAAAATATAATATTAAAAATAATAATAATTGTTCCATGCAGCATTCGGTAATTACATCAAGCAGGAGTAAAACTAATTAATATATGAAATGAGAATTTCATACGGATGGTTATTATTAAGTATGACGAAAAAATAAACCGATTACTAAAGCGCAGAGTCACTTTGAACCAACTAACTCTGAGTATTCCTTCGACTCAATTTTTAAGCGGTATAATAATTTTTAATTCAACTTAATTCTGTAAGTAAATATACTTACGAGTGTTTATATTGAGAGCAGTGTTCATTAAACTCTGTTCGTCTCCCACACCACAAAAAGCTAATATGTCTTAGCATTATAACTATAACATGTACAAATTTCAAATTTAAATAACATTAGAGTACAACAGAACATTTTTTTTAGTTAGATTTAAAAATAGACTAATGGACATTTTCGATTTTATGAAAACATATATGTGATTATTTAATTTGTTATATTAGATCATAGTACTAAAATCTATAGTGCGAGCGTAAAAGTTAACGTTGGAAATATCAATATTATTTTATGACAACGATAAAATAATAATTATTAATAATCTTCGATAAACATACTCGTAAATTATGTTATAACTCTGAAAACGTTTGGAATGATTAAATTGTGAAGGAATTTCAATACAGTTTTATTATTAAAGCATATAAGAAGAAATGGTCTTGCGCAGCCGTCGTGTCAGTCATAAAATAAAGCCGTAACAGTAGTTCGTGCAGCGACGTGATGATTGATTGTTCGAAAATAAAAAACATCATATTATGCAAATGCAACACAGCGACGATGTAAAAGTAATAATAGCAACATTAAACGGTTTACATTTAATTTGGTTCGCATTATACGAGCCGTATTAACCATCTGTCACTGCTAGTTAAGAATTATTTTTAAAATCGACCGACGAGACTGCGCGTCAAGGATGTCTATTCTCGATACACGAATATAAATTATAAAAAAAAAAAAATAAAAATCATCTTTAAAATGTCACCAGCGCTGCAGCACTCCTCATGCATTACACGGGTTTAATAATAATAATTCAAACACACACCACGTGACACGGTCCTGAGAAAACGTATAGCAACCGAAGGATAAAACGGCAACTTTTCGCGTGGTGCGTTTTCAAGAACGTTTTCATCGACGTGATCGGAAGTATACGAAACGCATTACTCGTTTTTACGTAAACGACGACTGATAATATTTGCTTCGGAATTGAAAAAAAAAACTCCCAGATATTATGAATGGTATATATAAATAGTCGAGTAGGTTGTTTTAATGTAAATCGTAATTGTTTTATATTTCTCTCTCAATCAAAAAAAAAAAAACAAAAAAAAAGTATACCTAATATTAGAACTATAAATTGTTCGTCCTCGTGTGCGAGTGTGTAATTAACGAAAGTTTGTGTGGGAATTAAAAAAAAAAAAAAATAACAAATAATAATAAATCCGTTTCGCGTTTTACAAAACAGCATTCTCACAAAACGATCCAATGCGAATAGGTATACGCGCGCGTGTACAAGTTTCGAAACGTCGTTGCGTTGTGCGACCATTATTATTACCGTGTCATAGCCGTAAACGATAATCGTCGGCTAATGAAAATAGAAAACAATACAACAATGTTATGCATACACACACACACACACACACACACAGACACATATACTGCATATAGGTTTGTTCGACATGCAATCGAATGTATTCTATTCTATTCTATTGGCTCCGACAGACGCGACCGCCACACAAATACGGTTATCAATGATTCAGCAACTGTTACCCGCAGTTGTTTCGTGAACTGTTCTTGTACGTAATACTGATAGTTTTAGTAGGGGCATTGAAGCTCATTGTCATTCGTTTAATGCAATTAAAATACACGAAACCGTTCAAAAACACCGACGCGGCTACAGCCGTGCGCACGTTGTTTAAGATGATAAAATAATACATCATATCGCGTGGTACAATTAATACACATTAATTTATCGTGAACGTCAGGTTGCTCCTTTCAGTTTTGTCACCGTGATAGTTTTCTTTCTCTCTGTTCCTTCGGTGTACCTACGCGTATAAAATAACGACGTGACTACACTTCGACAGAGCCGTCTGTTTCGGTGCTTATACAATCGAGTACTAATTAACGTTGACTACGAAAATACTTATTATAACACTCGTACGGTACAATTTACATACGCTATTACATGTACTCCGTAACACGTATGACACATTAGAAGTTAATTGTCGTAGCTGTTGCAGCGTAGTAAAAGAGACGCGGACGTGTTCCAACGGAATTCATGACGTATCATTCGAAATCACGTCGATCTGCTTCTACGGTGTTTGTATACAAGTGGACTATATCCGTTCGTATCGATAACGGTTTAAACACACGCGAGACCGAATTTGAGGCGATATGCATACGCTCGTTCGTCTGAACGATAGAGCCTAAAGTGTGGAAGGCAAGGGGAATCGGTCTTCCTACGTCTCGCATAGTATTTTAAAAAGCGTTTCCCTTTCAAAGTTTTCTCAAGAAGTTCACTCTCAACTGTTTGGTCAAAACAATCGCGTAAATTATATTAATTAGTCATGAAACTATAGTAATATAATCAATAAATTTGTGTTAGCTTACAATTTTTATTATTATTAATTTTATTACGGTAATTACATTTCACCAGTGATGGTGGTTCCGAGAAACAGTTTTTTAAAAACAACAATTTATATTGAATAAAAATCGAACAGCAGCCGTAACAATTATATACTGTAATACGAGTATACGAATATAATTATAATTTATCAGTAATTGTATGGACAGGTACATGGAACGTTGAAGATAATATAGGAATCAAAGTCCTTCTTCTACTTTTTTTTGTTGTCATTTTAAGCCATAACAAAGAGTGTCTAATAAGTAAGGAATCCGTACTTTTGTAATACAGTACTAATGCCTCGCCGTAAGTAACGGCTGAGGATGAATTTAATTTATTTAACGTTCATAAAATGTCAAGCATACGATAATCGATAACCGTTAATTTTATTTGTTGGCTGTCGTATGATATAATATTATTCATCGAAGTCGGTTTCGAAATGTTTTTTAAACATAAATCTAAATAATCTTTATGAAAAAATAGTTAACTTATTACATTGAAGAAAATAATATGGAATACATGTGATCTACGAACTATATTATACAACTAATACCAATGCACTCGAATGCGTAACATAATGTATACAAGTAGACAGTACCTAGATAGAAAAAATTATAAAACCGTTCTGGTTGCACACAACCGTATGTACCACTAAAGCTAAGTAATTATCTAATTTTTTTCGTGATTTAAATAATTAAAATCGAATAATTGTTGGCTAATTTTCGCGACCGCGTCACATTTGTAACATAACGTACGATTACACTGTATTATATTGTACAATTATACGATATTAGTGTACCTCTAACATATGTTTATAAAATTATAGTATACATAATAAGTTCACGCACATTTTACGAGAGTGTTACGAGAAAACATTATTTTTTACAGTAAATATGGCGGATTAATGGTGTGCGCGTTTTTTTGGTCCCGTGAACGGCGCAGCAGGAGACGACTCAAGTCCGATCTCACTTACACGCCTGAAACTTTGCTCACCTTGTTGCAAATGTATTTAGGTCAAAGCAAGTTTCAGGCGACATGTGGATCGTTAATCATTGTTGTGCGGTTGTGCTGATCGGTGACGGATGAGACAGCTATCGGTGGGCTGCGGTCGACGGCTTATAGTATTGTTCGCAACGTTGGCACACCTGAAACTTTGCTCACCTAAGAACGTATTAAAAACACAGGTTGAGCAACGAGTCAGGCCCGCCAACATTGTGATGATATAACGCCGTATCCTGTTGAGATGTCGGCAGCGATTGCAAGTGTGTTCTTCGTCCTCTCTATACATACACACACACACACACACACATGGTACCGATTACAAGTTTTCGTTTTGGTGCGCGCCGTTAAGCACATAATGCGTGTTGGGCGAGAGATAAAGTCCTTCCCTCCTATATTCGCGTCCACTGAACCGTGATTAAAAGGTTATATTTCGAATCGATTGCTTTGCCTGGACTTCAAAGATATACAGGTACACATGTATGTATATAAATATATGTATAATTTTATATAAACGGTCACAGTTAGACACGTGTACCTATTTTATAAATATATGTATATAAGTACAAATTAACCACTTATTATAAAGGATATTTCAGCATGATATGACAAATTTAATAACTTTCGTTCTGTTCGATATATTTTTCTTTTTTAAAAATAATATGTATACAAGTACATACGTTGATATAGTACTATTATATGTGGGAGGAATTTATGTTATTTATTAACTCGAAATTAAAAATTTCATGTTTACCGTTTTAGAATTTTTTTTTCCTTTAACGGTAGAGCAAAATGTAAAATTTTTAATTTCAGGTTAAAATGTAATTAAAAATTATTGATTAGAAAATCGTGTTGAAACACCCTGTATAGTAGACTGATCATTGAGAGCTGCAGCAGCTTATCGGACGACAGCGTAAACGACGCGCATCCCCCAGGAAAGCTATACTTACTCACGGCCGTACCTACGCGCTGTTTACGGTCGGTTACGGTCATATACTTCGTGCGCTTGTACACTGGGACACAATCGAGTATTATGCAAAACCAGTTTTGCAGAGAGACACGCAACACAATGGTAGACGTCGACGATATTTCCGTCGACAAATCTCTGTTATAATCGCACACGATATTCCGGGTGAATTGAATAAGACGGGGTAGGTGGGTCAATAAAATATTCTATGTTATTGTACAACACATCAACAATGATTGTGACTGAAAGTTCGGATAAACTCGTAAAACTGATGGCCACGAAAATTGCAGATGTAGACACATTATTATCGCAGTGTAACGGAAGATATCCGCAATCGTTTTCGTTTCCTATACGAATCGTCGTGACCAGCTCGTCTGAAATTATAACAGAACGAAACGCATCAGATTATATACATTAATGTACGCATGTAGCGATTCGATCGATGCACGCGACCCTAAAAATAAAAAACCCATTACATTAAAAAAGTATACCGTGGACACTTTTCAACGTTTCATTGGCGCTCACGTCATTATTAATATTGAACACATATCATTACACATTACACACAAAAACTATGCAATTTATTACGCTTCTATAGATTTATGCACCGCTACCCGTTTATGATTACACTGCGAAATAGGTTATTATACTCGACGGCTACTATAATGTCACCTCTGTATACCGACTGATAGGGCCGTAGTAACCGAATATTGCGCACGGGGCGAAACTTCGAAATGCGTCCTTAAGTATTTTAATTTATAAAAAAAAAAAAAATTCTCAAAAAAAATGAATATTTTTTTAAACGCAATATAAATATATACTATAATTATAAGTAGGTTCATGGGTATAACATAATTATATTTATAAGTTATATAAGTAAATGCATAAATACATAAATACGTAATATTACTTTTACTCATAAGTTATAAGTTATAATGATTGATTGCAAATTTTTCGTTTTTGCGCCCTCTCAGGAATTGCGCCCGGGACATAGGCACCTCTATCCCTCCCCCTTGCTACGGCCCTGCCGATCGAAATGTACGCGTATCCGATCATTACAATATCGTATGCATGTGTTCACCGCGAGCGTCGTACTTGGACAACGAAAAAGTAAACCCGTCACGTGGAATATCCACCTACTCGCGCGCACGATTGTAACATTTTAACATCGTTAAAGGGATCGAAGAAAATACAAAAAAAAAAAAAAAAAATAATAACCTTGTCCAGAAATCAGCTTTCGGTCAAAACCCAGTTTCCGCGAACCCTGCACACATAAACACATTTGCGCGCGCGTGTTTCGACAAAGTGAGGAATCTCTTTTGTCGGTCCAGTGACTACGAACACGAACTGCAGCAGCGAACGCGGTGGAGGAGTTTCATTTCCGTTTTGAAATTACAGTTGAATCGGGTTGTACGTGCGAGCGCAGTGAACATAATAATGATGATGATAATAATAATAATAATAATAATAATAAATACGGGCCACGGAAGGGATGTGTTTTTATGAACTTTACCCGCGCGCTCTGCGATCCCGGAGGCGCGGTGAGTGTGACGCGTAATTGAAGAAACACTCGCTGGAGGCCAGATTATTTTTGACGCCGGTCCCAGGACTACGTGATTGGATTTGTAATGTTTCCGACGGTGCATTAAATCACAAGCCGTACGTGGTGTTAACTATAACTGCATCACCGTCGATGGCATTAGCCGTGGCGGACGGGGACGACTTTGGGAAATTGAAAATGTAATCCTATTTATTGCTTTTTCCGAATCACGCATACGCATTTATGTATATGAATACTTGTAACAACCGTATGCGCAAATTACAACACACACGAACGTTTACTTATAAATATAAGTTCCAAGTCACATCATCGACTGATGGTGGACTTATCCGTTTGCTGAAAATGAATTACACTACACCGGATTGATCGTACAAACATGGTTTTATCATTCGATGCGTAATGCAGTGTATAATTTAATACACGTTTAGTGCAGATAATATATTCTATAGAAAATATTTGATACAGTCATCACATTTTACTTTTCGTTTACAACTTTCCTGTATCTATAAATTGTACACTTAATTAATAATACTCTAGTTTAAAACGTGTCTACGTTTTTCACTTAAAAAATAGCATTACATTTTTGAGCTTATTCAAATAACGATTCATAATTAAATTAATGAGTTAATTTTTTTTTTTAGAATCGACTGTTACAATAGGATATAATGTCTTTTTCTTCGCCTTTCTATCAACTATTTGGGGTCGGCCACCCTTATTCTAAACCTCCACTTGTCTCGATTTTCTTCATTCTCAACGCCCTCACATCGTTCTCTATTCAATTGGGTTATTTTACCAATAATACTAGTCTAAAGCGCAAACATTAATTTAAATTAATTAATTTTACAAAACATAAGTAGGTATTTATCTATTAATACATGGATATATCTTGGTTAGTACTATCATAATTTAAAAAAAAATTGATAATATTATATATATGGTTATATATTGTTTAATTTTCATGTTTTTTTTTTAAAAATAAAAAAAAAAACTATAAATATAATAATAAAAAATTTAAAAACAAAATTCTTTCAAATTACGGTATCAAATGAGTATATTAGAACTTTTTTTTAAAGAGGACTATTGAAACATCGCTGTAGAAATAACATTTTATACTCATCGGCTTGTGAATAATAACTGCGCAACAGTATTGCTGCACCAGCGTATAATTTTGCAATTACGGTATTATTTTTATTTTTCAATTTTTTTTTTTTTTTTTGCTTCTCCGAGATTCATTGCTTATGTTTCAACGGTTTTATCCTCCGTGAACGTATATCATTTAACTCCCACCGAAGAGGGAAAACGACCGGATTTATTGGCACGTCCTTAGCGGCAGACCAGTTGGCGTGCGTTGCGGCTAATACGCCGTGTAAATCGATTTATTAAATGCCGGCCGCGGTCCGGGGTATACGCGCAAACGATCACGATTGATAATGGTCGATGCTAATGCGCTTTTCTGCATCCAATATTCTACCGTTATCCGTACAGAGATATACCGTGGTCCCGAGGCGTTACAGTATCGTGACCAGCTCGAGTTCACGATTATAATAATATATGTACGCTGCGCACACAGTTATAGGCTTTGTATACGTGTTACACGCAGTACCTCGAACTGTACGCGCATGCGGGGCGGACGGAAAAGGACCGAATGAAAAATAGTTTGTCAATGTTCTAAATAAGAATAAAAAAACAATTCAATTAACCAGAAAATAAAACAATCTTTTCCCGTAAAGATGATCCTCGGCAACGTTTTTAATTGTGTTATTGATGACTGTGCTCAAATACAATTTATATGTAAATGATTTCCTTGTGTTCCCTCCGACCGGCCTCCCGTAATCAAAAATAGAACAACAGATCTGTTATTGTCATCAGCCGGTTGTCGCATGAAAATATACTACTACCATACGGTGTACAAATCTAGCGAACAAACTCATCGGTGTTCGAAGAAAAATGAACTGCGACGATTAACAAACAACGATTTGAGTGTGTATACATAAAATGTAATATACATATTATGGGATGTGCAAACGGCGCGACTGTATTACTGCAAATATATCGACGATACGTTTTTTAAACATCGAAATCCTATATATGTTATATTGTTATTACGTAACGATGCACGGGCATCGACTCCGCGACGGTCATAAATCGTGCGTAACAAACTGTACGAAACAACGTCATGTTATTTTCGGATCTCCTAATAGATTTAGTTGATAAATTTCTGAGGTGGGCGTTGGCGTTTTGTAACCGTATGTAATATATCGTTACACGCGTACGGCACATAGGCGAATCTTCGTCATTAACGCAGACGTAATACGGAATCTATCTATTATATTAAAACGCGCGCGGTCATAAAAGAACGAGGGAAACTGTATATAAAATGAAACATTCATGAATCCCCGCGGTGTATACGCTGTACTTAACCAAATTGAACGTCCGTTACCCCGGCGGCCGTATAAAACAAGAGTTTATACTATTCAATAGGGCGCGCGTGTGTGTGTTAAAAGATAAAGTTAAAATGAGGCCGGTCCGTCGTTGGGTCTATGCGGTACGTACGGATAGTATCGGTGGATAGTGAAGCCGGCGGAGTCCTATCGAATCGCGCGCGGTAGTTGGTGGGTTTATAGACCGTACGGAACCGATGAAACGGAGGATGCTAGGGGACGGCACTAACTCTAATGGCCAATCGACCGAAAACTATTGTGTTGGGCACACGAGTTTCGGTGATTTCCACTGTGCACTACCGTCCAAGCGGCGGATGAGTACAATTAACATTAACCGGGTAATTTCCCAAAGTGTTCTCTCGTGCCTTTTGCGTACAAGTTATATGTACCGTTTCCCCACGTGAAACATATTAGTATACGTACCGTGCAGGATATACATTTATTTTTTGATTTTTTAAATCGTTCGATGAAAGTCGAAACTTTTACTATTTGATTCGCGTCGTCGTATATCGCGCTATAACGGTTTGATACGAATAATTGCACATGAAAACGTTCGCATATACAGAAGCAGCGAAGTTACCACAAAGTACTAAATTACAAGAACACAAACTCGAGAAAGAGAAATAGAAAAGAGAGAGAGAAAGAGAGAGAGATAACTTATATCAATTGTCATATACTGACACCATACAGTGTACCTTAAATAATTTGATACTGATAATATGTTGATCGTGTGATAGCGCAAGTAGAGCCGACGGAGTAGATATTTGGTAGCTGCCGCTTGTTGTACGGATGGAAAATAATGATAGGAGTTGTGATTAACCATCTAGTAATGGTGCTCAATGATTCTAAAATAATGTTCAAACCATTCACAGAAACATGATTTTCGAAACCCATGGAAATGAAAATCAGAAAAGAAGTATTTAATTACGAAACTCTGAGAATGGGATTGACGAATTGCCTCGTTCGTACGACGGATATCCCAAACACTTTAGACAGGTTGCACTTCAATTTAATATACGAGTATAATAAAAATAATATTAGCTTTTATGTATACCTTTTATAAGCCTTTAATAGTTAAGGTATTTTATAACACCCAGGTCAGATCTCCTAGGACCTCGTAAAACAAGAAAAAAGATCATTACACACTGATGAGAATAACAAAACGATTACTATGGATCTTACCTGCATGATAGAAAAAAAGTTAACTCAGAAGATAATCAAATATACAAGATGAATTGTTTAACACTCGTAAAACGAGTGTATCACCACGAATGGAAGTCTAACAGGCAGTTAACAACTAATCGTTTTTTACGAATCAAATAACATTTAATATCGACTTTTTGATGTAATGGTAATTATTAGGGCTCAGGACTTCTAGGAACTTGCATGTTTTTAAATAATTATCAAAAAATATAGCTAAGTAATATTTAAATTTGTTTCAAAGCAATACAAGTTTATATTTAAAATTTATAGTTGCATATTTTGCATATTTGACCATTTTTCGTTTATAAGTGCATATTTGACCATTTTTTCATTTTATAAATGCATATTTGACAATTATTCATATGAAGGAGTAAGTTTTTAAATTTTATAAAAAAAAATTATGATTTATTTCTTTATATATCTCGTGACTTGGAACTCAAGGTGTCTTATTGGTACACTAATTGAATGCATTAAAATAATTAAAACTATAAAAAACGTATACATTCTGCAAAAATTGAAGAATTTGCACAAGCTAAGGCTAACTATAAAAAATTTCGAACATTTTAAATGGAAAAATGAATCTATGAATAGATTGCCTGCAGATATTAGTAGTAGTGACCTACGATTTTTTAAGTTAGCACTAATAAGTTCTGTAGACGTGTAACGTTCCTTTTCTAAATATAAAATTATTTTGGCTGATAACAGACAGTCATTTAAATTTTCCAACTCAAGAAAATATCTTATAGTCCTTATAGCATCTTGTAATGCTCAAGGTTAGAAGAATTATAACTATATTAAAAATAAAAAAAAAAATGTTTTCAATTTAATTTATTTTTAAAACCATTTTAAATATTTTGTTTTAGATAAAAATTCAATATAAGATGAAAAAAAAATTTGAAAAAAAGAAAAAATTATCTCAGATCATCATATCTATCATATATAAAAATATTATTATAATTTATTAATAGTTAAATTTTTTTAAATACATATTTTAATAGCATATTTATTGATTCTTTAGGGCATAAATGCATACATATTTTAAGGTTTTTAAGGGCATAAAGTCCCTAGCCCTAGTAATTATAATTAAAATTATCTGAAAATTAGTGTATGAATTAATTCCACTGTTAGTTTTTTTCATAATACGTATACATATTTAATATTTATCTGTCCGTAAATGGCGATTTGTTATTGAGTTATCGTGAGAATTGACTGTTACTATTCGACGTTAAACACACATAATCTTCTATGCATACATTGGATAGTCCCATTTTGGATAACTAATAAACGGGTAATTAAAACTAACCGGATCAACGAATTATAATGATTATAACAACAAGAACGATAATGATATTACAGAAGTGGGCAGATCCGATTTTATTAAAACATACTAACGAGCAAATTACACTGTGTGTACTATAGCATGCACAGGGTGTAATTAAATTATGCATAAAAGAAATAAGGATAAAGTAAATATAATTGAATTGGTTTTAAATAGAAGAAAAAAAGAAAAATATACTTAAAGAGTTCATTTGAGTTTTGAATATCTACCGCGTAGTCGATGTTGCCGTTGTCGTTTTTACGTTAAATTGAAGTTGTAATAAAATATATGTAAATTCATAGAGAAACCCATAAAGTTTTTCTTTTTTTAATACATTCGGTCTGCTGCATTTTATTACACATACTATTTTGTTTTAAAAATATCGAAGGTTTTACCTTTAAGCTACCACTGTACAACTACTACTGTTTATGATTACTGAAGATTTATTCAGTTTTAAATTATTGTATTGTTTTAATGTAAATATTTAAAAAATGCGTAGTATGTAATATTTTTATATATTTATGTGTTTATAGAATGTTTTTTGTTTTTAGCACACATGCGTTTTATAGTATAAAAATGATAATTAACTTTTAAATACCTGCTGTACACAACTATTGTTTAATATTATCCTATATAGGTAATTTGTGCACCGACCCGTCACTCTAAATATTACCTTACAATGTTTCCAAGTGACGGATCTATAGCTAATTTAAAAATAAAAGTTATTATATGAACTTATATTATTTTATACGTATAAATTATATATTAAATAAAAAGTAAACGAACATTAAAATAAACATTTTCACTATGGACACATTTTTTTATCGAGAATACGGTTTTTTTTTTTTTTTGTATTGAAATCAATGAAAAAGTGTTATTTCAAGTTTAAATACAAACCCTCACTTATAATTATTATCCATCAAAACTTAAGGAAAACAAAAACCTGCGACGTTTTATATTTTAACAGGAAAAACAAAAGGAGAAATAAATTTTCTGATGGTTTATTTATTTATTCATTGTTTAGTTTTTGCTGATGGTTTCGGAACAATAAAGTTTTAAAGTGGAATCGAAGAATAGGAGTTATAATAAAAGCTGTCGGTGTAGAGGTAAAACGATCATTTTCGAGACGGAGTTAAAGTAGAACGGTTAAATGGTTTTTTTTTCTTATTTATTATTTTTTATTTATTCCTAAGTTAGCGGAGAGGGAAACGAGAATACTGTGAAACAACCCTCAGTTGCAGCGCGTAACGCATCAACTCGGATAGACTAACAAAACCAGCATTTAGAGTACGCAATACTTTACACTGTTTTTAATAATAACAATGACGTCGCGTCTATTGTTGTGCGTCACCACGCCGCTACTTTGAGTGGACGAAAATTACGACCACAAAATCATTATTATTATTATTGTTACCCGAGCGCGCGTCAATGACAAGCGTTGACAAACAAAAGGAAGCCACGGAGTGCACGGAGTAATATATTCGTATATATATATAATAAATAATATTATGTATTGTACCTAGGAAACGATACTCGTATAAATATTTTATTAAAACAATTCGAAGAGAACTGATAATGAGATTTTAGCGTTTAACTGGGAAATTGTGCGCGCACAGCATTTTTTTATCATCGTCCAACAGTATTATTTTACTATTACACGGCTAGCGAACGCGTGCATCGACTTTATTTCACTGTAAAACCGTGAGTACACAAACAGCAAATATTCACACACACCCGCGCGCGCGCATAAATACGCGTGTAAATACTCATACACGAGTACGAAGTATAAAATTCATACAGCGTATATGCTCTGCGGGGGCCTATATTCTTCGCACGGAATCGACTGGAATCAGTTTTAACGCGCCCGCTGGGGAACATATATAATAACGCGCGCACACGTGTGACGACGTGCAGCGGTGTCGTTCGGAACGCGAAACCAACTCGCGTAAAACGCCGATAAAAACCCCGCAACGCCGTAGCCCATATACCGCGTGAATCTAAAAGTATCGTGTTATTATGCACCTAAACGTATATTATTATTTATGTAAAGTATATGTTCGAATCGTGTACCGATGAAAAACGATCTCCGCAGGAGTGGTATAACCGCCGTAGTATCCCGCACGCGATATTCCGTATACGCCGTCGCGGATTTGTGCGCGTGTCGGACGGTTTAAATTTCAACGGCTGAAGTTTCTGAATGACAGAGATGTAACATTTTGAAACATCGATTGAATGATAATTGTATCGTTGTAGACGAATAAATCAACTGTGGTAACACAAACGGTTCGTTATTACGATATCGAATACTCGTGCACTTCGTAGCTTATTAAAAACACTAGACAAGAAATCAATATTAATTATGAATCATAACCGTTGGAATATTCCGCAATTGTAGTATTTAGAATATTTAGATATGAATCACTCTATCCGAAGCAGCTATCGCAGCAGAAACACATTTCCGACGACGGGGTATTGTCAATATTATTACCGTCACAAAAAAAAAAAAAAATCTTGTTTAAATGTTTAAATGTTTCAATTATAAGCGTGAAATTGTGACCTAACCTCGTGAAAAAATGAACAACTTCTTTTACCGTAAGATCCGATACTATCGGATTCATATCATACTCAATAATAATAACAGAAGTGAACGTCATGTGACGCGTTGTAAGCTAGCGTAGAGATTTTTAATTTATTTTGCGGTAGCTGTGTCGACGGCCGGCGTGTCGACTCAAAAAGAAGATATTTGCTCACGCGTGCATGCACTTGTAAGTCGTCTTATTATTTCAGGAATAGGAAAACTGCAGTTTTTTTCTACCACCCGATCCCGTCAACCCGTATTACTTTCTTCATTAATTTTTTCCCCGCACTGGTCGTGATATACAATACGCCTACCGCTCAATCTATGTGTCATAGAACCATCTGCAGCATCGCCGTCGAACGATAAACAATAATAATAATACGCGTTTTCTCTCGCTGAACCGAATGAACAATGTTCGCCGAAGTCGATCACGGAAAATAATCGTATACCTCCGATCCGACCAGTTTACTAATACATAGGTAAGCGATAACGCTCGGATAAACACGTCATATTATACATATATGGCAATGGGTTACTAATATGACTGTCAAAACCCGAACGGATAACGCACACGTCACATCGGCCGCATTATGAATAACGTATGATATTATACTATAGGTATATTATACAGCGCGACCCAGAAGCATGTACAATACATACAATTCTGAATTTTTGAAAAGTAACATTTTGAAACGTGCGCCCATCCAATTAAACGTATTTACTTGCGACGGAAACATTAAGGGTAATACAACACTTTTGGTGCACACTGTGTACGGTAAAGTATTAATCGATCTTGAATTATATTTAAGCCCACGCGATACATCATCACCTTATGTGAATGCGTGAATTTGACCGTGTCAGATAACGACGACGAGGGATAGAATCCACTGTCGCTTGTCATTCGACCAATGTATATGTGTGTGTGTGTGTGTGTGTGTGTGTGTGTGTGTGTGTGTGTGTGTTTGTGCAACAACGTTTGACGTGGTGGCAGCTGAATTGACAGTGGCCAATAAATTACCATTTTGTTTACAAATTATTGTAAACTGCTAACCTACAGGCTTATACGGAGCGGTTGTAATCACTGAGGCTCAGGTGCACACGTGCGGGGTACGCCGACTATAGCAGTAGTTGTGCAGGGTGTAGGTGTGCTGGTGCGGAAGTGGGGAGGTTTTGGAGCTGTTCGACCGAAAAACTGATGTGTAGCACGAGCGGCAGTAGCGGCTGTGGCGTTATCGCGCGCCCGTATAATATATTTTAATAATAAACTTTATTCGAGGGGTTTTTTTTTTTTTTTTTAATGATACAAAACCGTTGTAATATATTACAAACAAGCCATCTATTTTCATGGTGCACGTATACCGTAAATGGATATTTTTCGAAAACGTTTACGATACCGCACCGTTCTGTTGTTACGAATTAACCACCCGAAAGCACTCCTGATATACAAACAACCGATCGTATCCAACGAAATACCGAGCTAGACCCGAAGTCCCGAAGCACACGTGTTACGTCAAATCGACGGTTTATTTTAAGCCATCTTTTTGGTCCAACACTGGTGCCGTTGCCGCCGTCGCCGCCTTCGACCAGATGGATCACAAACACAAATATTTATCAAATACATTATATATATGAAAACAAAAACAATCAATTTTCTGGCAAGTATACGAAGGCCGGTTCTTAAAATATCCGTTTAGAATAATATATCATAATGGATTTTTGCGTTTACGCCACGTACCAACGCACGACGCACACGCACAAACCATATACAACTTGACACGCGCGCTGCCATTTCGAAACGCTTTTCCTCCGACCCCGGCACCTGATAAATAAGTTTTACGATATCGTTAAACATAAATTCAAATATATTTCTAAAACCGATATCATTAAAGTAGATGCATATATACTTCCTTCGTATAGACTTTCCAACTACTACTAGTACAACGGGACACCGCTTTAACATAATCGAAGTTTTGCGATTGCTACGTGCATGACCGCTACTTTGTCATTATTGCTGGACGTTAAGTAACGATATTATTATTGATCGCATGACGATAATAATAATAATAAAAATAAAAATAGCGACAAAAACAGTATAAATAATCGATGCAATACAAATGTTTAATGTCTGATCGTTTTTTACGACCAGCGCCGGAAACGGAACGAGGGTGGGTCACGTGAAGTGGAAATTATACACTCACACACGCACATTATACACAAGCTTTAAACATGTCCACCCTTTTGCCTAGTTATGGTTCGTAGCAAGTCCTGGAAATGTGACTTGGCCGAAACCAAGTTTAAATTAGCATATTACAAGAAGACGAAGTATGGACATCACCATACCGCTGTTTGTTTTGATAGTATCGAAGTCGATTCATCCTGATTAAAATTAATAATAAAAAGAAAGAGAGAGAGAATATTACAAATAATACAGGTCATGACGCTGTACGGTAGTTTTCACAAGAGACGATATTATATACTGAAAAATTATAGAATATTATGTAAAATGGCATCGTTCGCATACGAACAAACGTCAACCAGTAAGCATAGGCTAAAACCGGTGAAACGATGCTGAAAATTTATCTCGTATGTACACGGTTTATGAACAACCAGAACAAAACTATTATTCGAAATATATAGACTTCCGTAGACTTATACTTTACGATAATATCTTTCGTTTACAGTAAGGCTTAAAATGTTATTTAAATATTTCATTATTAATCGACAGTAGAAACGACGAATGGAGCTACGAAATGCATACCAAAGCAAAAATAATGAAAAAAAAAAAACTGAATATTGTTCCGTAACAAAATTATTTCCATTATGTAAATGTAATAAGCATTTTCTTTAGTGAATTAAAATGCGGACTTTCACTCACAATACGAATAATAATAAAAAATAAAACAAAAAACGAAAATGTTAATACAAAAAGCATTCTTGGATTAACTTTCAGAGAACTCAAAATTTGTTTTCACGCACTCACTATGTATAAGTATAAGATTTTCGGATAATAAATAAAAGTGTTCGTGGAAGAATAAATAAAACAACATTAGGTGATGGAAGCACTCGAAAGTAGCGGTGAGTAAAAAAAGAACAATATTCGTATATATAAATATACATGTATTATTTATTTTCCATAAAAGTTTTGTACGGGTTTTTTATAAAAAAAAAAAAAAAAAAAAAAAAACGAAAAGGGAAACAACTTTGAAAAATTCGTATATGTGTGAATAATAGAAAAACTTTTTGCGGACCGGATTCGCATGCGTGCGTAAATACCGCGATTCGTGTATGGTAATCAGCGTGTACAGATATCATTGTGTTTTCGGATGCGAATCGTGCGCATTCGAACGACACATTCTTGTGCTTTAGACTTGTGTCGGTTCCGCTGTTTAATTGCGATAATGCTCAGCCCGAAGAGGAAACCGACGTCACGTATAAAACTCGTTTCGAATTCGAGTGGAATTCACGAACGTATTTCCATAGGTTGATCGGAATCGACGAGTTAAAAAAAGAAGACGAACGGGGGAAAAATACGATGGCACTGAACCGCGGCGGTTACGCGGAGTCCGATTAGCGGTTTACTCCAAACGAGCCGCCGTACGACGGGGGCGTGCTAGCGATTAAACGATTTATGTGATTATAACAAAAATTAGCGCTCTCGTAGATTACTTAGTTGTACCCGTATACTTTCTTGTTTCTACACCGAGACTAAAACATCAATGACGGACGGTCGTGGATTGTTTTACACAATTATTTATTATTATTTCCTCGACTGAACAATCGACTAAGAAATCGCGATCCGCCGTCTGGATGCGTTCCACGCGAGCCGAGTTATTCGTACCGTTCGATTATTGTTCAATCGTGAAAAATCATATCGTAATAAAACATTAGGCCGGCGTTGAGCTGGATCGTCATCAGTCGACTTTTTGTCGTTCGGCGTTACGTGATGTCGAACCAGTGCGCCAGCCCGGAACAATGTGTTACCTGATAAATCCCGGGAACGATACGCGCGTTGTTGTGCCGATCGTCACGACCATCTGACGGTTTTCCCTTCGTCTTCGGAGCGCCAACGTCCCGGCGGGCACTTGCACGCGAACGTACGAACGGACGACGAGTGAATGACAACGGAGAAAAAACCGTACTCGCGTTCACCGCGTGAAAATAACCGCAACGATGTGGCGCCGCCGCACGTGTAGTGGTCGAGCGCTCCAGTGTCGACGCGGACCTGCCGACCCGGGACTCCTGTGCCGGCGGTGCGACACTCGTGGTCGAGTTCGCGTGTTGCACGTTGCTTCGGAGAAGGATGAAAACAATCGCGCGATGTACTTATTATTATTATCTCGTACACATGCGTTCGAGATTGGTTTTTTTTCCCCGACCACATTTTAAACGTACACGATTTTTCGAGATCCGGTCACGAGTTTTTGCCGACTCGAGAACTGCGCGTGGTGGTGGTGGTGGTGAATCTCTCTTCTCGAAACCCGATTGATCGCTGCGGCCAAAACGATATTACGGGAACGCGCGTTTATTTCTAAGCACCGATCGTACGGCCGCGGCCCAGGTGTGTCTCGTAGAACAGCTTTTTCTCGACGTTTATAAACAAATCAAAGTAGTGGGCGATTTGGAATAAAGTATTTTCGATTTAGACTATCCGCGTTTAAAAACAATTATAAAAATCGAAAACGATTAACGAAACCGTTTTCTCGATAAGCTCGTTTATTTTTATATCCGTCTATTACTGTTGCGTTAGAGATCGTTTTCTCTTGGTACGTCAATAATGTACCGCGGTCTACGGGCACCGGCTATTGCTCGCGTCCTGTTATAGTAGTTAAATGAATCAAGGACGAGGCGTACGGAAGATTGGGCAAACATATTTTAGGCCACCTACACCAACATCAAAGGGCGAGAACTACCGGCATTAACCGTGCGCGTAATATTGTTGTACGGAACACGGCCGATGATGGTGCGCAGTTGTCGCAGCAGTGCGATACGAGATCACTTGTTTTCCGATCTA
This sequence comes from Sipha flava, assembly GCF_003268045.1. Classification (NCBI taxonomy): domain Eukaryota; kingdom Metazoa; phylum Arthropoda; class Insecta; order Hemiptera; family Aphididae; genus Sipha; species Sipha flava. Next base: position 1,256,104 of record NW_020273306.1, read on the forward strand.
ATTGCGATCGAAATAAACGTAAAAAACGAACTGGTATAATAACGCCGAGAGAGAGAGAAAGAGATGAGATCTGCGCACGAAATTGGAACGTGATGGCGTTCAATCAACTCGCCGCGGCGTAGGAAATGCGAGCGAAACTATTAAAACCAAAGGAGGTTATTCAACTGTTGCCGGCGCAGCTGCGGTGCCATCTATTTCGTGCTCGCGTGCGCGCATGTGTGATGATGAGACATCGTGCAAGTCGCGCGCGCGCTGAGCATTATAATTTATGCTGCCGGTGCCGACGTCACACACAAAACACGCGACACAGCCCGTTTTGTCCGAACGACGTGTGGGAGGCACAGGATATTGTTATTTAAATTGATGAGGTTTTCACCGTTTTTTTTCATCCCTTTCTTCTCGAGTTGCTGCACCACGGACGTTACGCGAATATCGAAACGGAATGATCCTCGCGAGATATGCCACCACCAAGAGTAGAAAACAACAGCGCGTTATTGGAATACGTTTCACGGGAGTGTTTTGTTTTTTGTTAACCGTGAGACTACTACTTAACATTTTTACAAATTTACACGTCCAAAGCGATGTAAAACGTGTACGTAATTATACAATGCACGGCCGGCAGCGGACGAATACCAAAAGGATAAATTTGAACTGAAACTCGGAACAAAAATATCTTGTCCATTTAGAACGGTATTATATTGTCGAAACAAAAACGTTAGGCGTGTCATTGTGCGCTAGTGGTACGCTTTTGTCGAACACTGTTGTGTTTATTTAAAATAATCGAATACACCGAAAACGTTTTACCTGTTCGTTTATTTAATATTCATTCGAAAAGTCGAAACTCCTCCCACGACGGAAATCCATCATCCATTGAACTCTCTTGACGGCAACAATAGGTTGAGTGATTCCGAAATTATAAATCTCGTGTTCTTCAATAGCCATCATATACAATCTCTATGCTTACGAGGGTTTTCATCGGTTAGCCATGAGAAACGCAACGAAATTTCATCGGTAAAATGTAGATCGTTTATTTTACATCACGCGGAATGCAATTACAAAGGTAGTGTGGTGCGTTTGCCGGAGCTCTGAATTCCAAGTAGAGCGATAACCGTCTGTGAAATTGAAAGAACAGAGTTAAATACGTACATAAAAATATATTATCACCACCACAACAATCATCATCATCATCATCATCAACATCTTATATGTATAGTAAACACACGAATTTGAATAGTGCCGTGTACATACCTATACTCAAGTTTATACATTAAACGAAATACCTTGGTAAAATATAATCCCTAATTTCCTCTTTTTATTCTATATATATATATATATATATATGTCCTCTCCGTATTTTGTCTTCTTTTACTTTTCTAGAAACGATTAATTTTTGTTTTCTAATGCCACTATATTAGTTTGATATTTCCCGAAAAAACATCATTATTGTTAAAATGTGTATTGTGCGAGCACTGCCGCTCTTTTCCGCATATATCGTGTGTCCTCGTCACAACATTTTATACATAAGACGATACGGAGAAAGAGAGAGAAAGAGAGAAAGAAAATTTATATTATGGTGACGTAAAACTACTTTATTATAAAATAGCCACTTATTCCGTCTCTCAGTCTTGTGTATATTGTAATATTTTTGGCTTGTTGTGCAAGAACCTATGGGTTAGGTGTTATAGCGTGCACACGTGGATGGTTCGTGGATGTATTTCACCACGCGGTCTGCTGAAAACCGAGAAACGTTCATTCAATAGTTATACCAAAAACACAAGCGCGCCTCCGCAAGCGACTCAATATTCCTGATGTAGATTTTTACAAATCAAATGTGTCGACAAATGAAATGTACGGCCGGCAATCGTACGAGCGCGCGTCTGTCACGAATACAGAATTGAAATTCAGGCGATAGCCGCCCAGTGCGCACCTAACGAGTTCGTCGTATGTTGAATTCGAGTAGAACGTATATATAACGTAACAATGCTGCAACGGGATCAGACGAGACGTAGAGTCAGTTGGCAATATCATCACAAGATTGAATTTATGTTCACCAATATATCCGAAACGAAATGAATACGCTTCCGACATCGAACACGCGACGTAACAGAGCGGGCGAAACTTTCCGGTTAACCGAAAATGATCGATCGATTTACAGCCGGTTAGCTTTCGGAAACACCAGCAGTGGCGGTGACGAAAGAAAATATTCAATGGAGACTGATGGGTAATGATATTATGTTCGATTCCCACCAAAGGCCGCTTTTCTCCTCCTCGGCCGCCTCCACTGAATCCGCCGACCAACTGTCGGTCAATCGTATCACTGAACGGATGACCACGGTTTAGTAACTATATACAATACTAGTCCTATCAAAACAACTTTTAATTAATTGTGTGGCTCACAATTATATAAACTTTGTAGACTATATAAAAATATTCATATAACTTATTATTATTATTATTATTATTATTATTATTATTATAGTGATACAATTATTTATTGACAACTAAAAATGTTCAAAGGTAAACAAGTTTAATGATCTGTCCTGACGGAACGCCACCGAAAACTGACTGTATGAAAGTGCTCAAGGGTGGTTCGGTTGGAGAGTAAGTATAAACATAGTTTTGATGTTATACACGCGTATACTATGTTGATATGGTGAGAACGTCAAAAATCGCATATGAAAATGCTATCATGGTGATCAGTTGGGTGGAGGAGGGAAATTGTTTGAAAAAAAAAACATGAAAACATCATCCTTTTACTACAACCGTACAACGACGGACAAGAAGTGGTGTTTGAAATATTGTTCTGTTAAAAATCGATAAGCTTCATGGAGAGGCGTCATCATACGAGTGTACAGTCATCGATTAAACCAACGAACAAAAAATATCAGCCTGGTGCGGCGTGGAATACAATGTTTACAGCAGTGCTTAAAATTGTGTGAATGCACTACTCCTACTACGCACTGCGTGTAGTAAAAAAAATACGCTGTGTATACGAAAACTTTTGAAAGTGTGTAATAAAATTTGTTTATACTAAAATCTATACTTTGATACCGTTTTCAAAGGGATACCATATTTCGCTAACCTAGTAGTTTTCGCCACTGGAATTATGTTCGATTAAATATGTATAGCCCTTCAAAGTCAAAAACTAGGTATCGTGTTTTTGTGTACATCGGCTCTCTCTGGACGGTCTAAAGAAATAAATCTTCGTTCTAAAATCGAACAGGACTTGAAGGTGCTGCGCGTGAAACGAAAAATACAATACTATACAGCATTTTTACTGCCAAGCCTTTAATCCGTCGTAAATAGTGAATTAATTGCAATTCGTAAAGATTATAATGTACTGTATATTATCATCTCCGTGCGGCGGACGTGCTTCGCTGTGTACACGGGAAAAATTTCGCGCTCACATAATAAGAATAATAATAATAATAATATTAATTCTAATAAAAATAGTAATAACGTACAGCGCAACTATAGGAATATAAACAACGACGGCGGCGGCGGTGGCTGGCTGCTGCTTTTGCTGTTTTCCTCCCCTCGACGAAAAATAAAAACGTGATAAGAAATAATTTATGATTAAAGTCCGTGCGCCGTACTAGACGCACTACACACGCACCGCTGCGCAACACTGGCGCGACTACTACTCCGCAGCGGCCGCGCGCAATTAAATCGCCGTACGTGACTTTTGCTCGGCGCGTTGCGAATGCCATAAAACTCCGTTTTCCTCCGTCTGATTCCTCCTCGCACAGTACACATAAAGGAGCCGATCTCGTTCCGGATTTGTGACAGCCCAGTCACACTATATTTGTCGTATAACAATAAATATTGTATTATAAATTATAAGCTGTTTTGAATACATTTTTATTTTGCTGATTATTACTACACCACGCTCGCTTTCGTTCGTTTATCGCTCATTCCAGCCACTGTTTTCGTCATTCGATTACTGCGATGATGACGGATTTCGCGAAACCGTTCGTGATCAACCGTTGTATCGTTTACGAACAACACGCGAGTGCATCATCTCGTAGTCCGGACTCGTCAGATTATCTGAACGCTTTTATATTTTGTCCTGCTAAAATACATCCTAGGTTTGCGGTTACACGTTTACACGTTCGTCGGAGAAATCGATAAGAATCATATTATTTCTTAAACCGCAACGAAAAGTGACTTTCCATTTCTGCAACATGTACACCAAGAAAATGTCTCGTTTCGTTAGTGGAAAAAATGTAATCACAAGCACCTAACCCGCACTTTAATCACTGTATGCACTGTAGAACTAAACCGTTTTAAGCACGTGAGTGGTAAAACGCATTAACGCGTAATGGTTCGAGTCACCCATGTCTTGAATTAATTTCTATTCATAATGCACTGTCTGTGATATTTTAATTGTATAGTTCGCGTTGTGCGTTGAAATCGTTAATATTTACGTAGACTATAGCTATTCAGCCGCCACAACAATTTAATAAGTTTGTTCGGAGATGGGTTTTATCTTGTTAACGGTGGCACTGCCGGTAGAACAGAGAAACCGGAAAACCTTTTGGCAGTTCAAAAACCGGAACTTCCGCATAGTCCTCGACACTTTCGTCGAACAGCACATACGCATTTCCCACTCTCGTGGCGTATTCGCGGTTGGGAAATTTAATTGAATACACATAGAAGTAAATGCCGGCAGAAGCAAACTTAGGGATGATAAGGGAGAGAGTATCTACTTAACTTTTGGCCGGATGCCGACACGTAATGAAGTTTAACTCCGGAGCTGAGCGTCTTACTTCCAAACTTTTAGTGTTCTGGTGAATGGTGACATTGACAACGAAATTTACTATAACATTTAGTGATAATATACACATTGTTTAAGTTATTATAATCCAAATATTTATAAGTATTTAAATTATTTTAAATTTAATGTTTACTATTTGTTTAAATTGTTATAATCTAAATTTTGATAATTGTAAAAAAGTTAACGGAACGTACATACACATCAATTGTCCATGTGTATAAATAACTTGTATTTCATACATTGAATCACGATTATCATGGTATATTACTATAATATGGATTTAATATTTTTTAAATTATTACTTATGAATATATGAATGCAAATTAGTATACACTCCACACAGTTTGAACTTGGGATGGAATGTATAATTAATCATAGTTATTAATTTATTCGAAATGTAAAACTGATCGTTCGGATTTCTTTAGTAATGCATTTTTATCGGAACTAAAAAACAACACAATTATTAATACATAAAAACAGATTTGAAGTGTAAGTATAACATTTAGAGATTCAGAGGGTTACAAAAACATGAATTATAATGACAGGGGCATGCCTAGACATTTTTTCGAGGTGTTCAATAATTTTCCTACCATGTGTTTAAAATGTATTTATTTTACAAGATTATAATTTTGGCAATAATTAATTTTGTAGAACTAGATAGATCGATGATGAATTATATAAATAAGCTTGACAAATGTTTATTATATTAAACTTAAATTATATAAAAATATTAAGTATTATGTTTTTCATAAACGCGTTAAAATTTCGGTGGCAGGGTGTTTTGAACCCCCAAAATCTCCTCTAGGCACGTACCTGACTAATGGTTCGATGTTTTCAATATTGTTATTTTTCAACAGTATACAAAGGACGGGGTTTTTAAATTAAAAATCAAGTGGTCCCGTACACGATATAATTAATACAAGAATTAATACGTTCCGGAAAACTGGAGGTATTGAGTGGCGATGATACTTATTATATTGATTTACTATACGAAAAACACTACTCGGTATAATAAAGGACTGCAGACCCCTGGGGACTACTAAACAGGGCATCTTGATAATAATCGAGCCAGTCTGGCGACACTGCTTTTATATTAATTGGGAAAATAAGAAACTTTCCGCACACGCAAACATAAAAAGCATACAGAAAGTGGATATATACATATACTTCGAGAGACCTTTTTAATTAAAGATAAAGTCTCGAAATACTGATGGAGAGACAGTGATAGAGAGTGAGAGGGTAAGGTAGTGACGATGGTGAAATGAAGGTTGCGTGACAAGTTTTAACCGTTGGAGCTTGATTTTTACCACGTTCGAGTCTTGATTGATGAGAGCCCTCGGTAGAGACGGCTGGCGTCGGACAAAAAGAGAAACCGTGGAATTATAAAAGGAGTAAAAAGAAAAACTAAAAAGGGAAAAATCAATGAGTGGTCTTATACCATTAATGCATACTACCGTTGTACTGTGTACACACCATACAAAACTGTCGATGCGCCCAAAGCTAAAAATATGAACGCCAGATGATAAATTTATAAATATATGCACACGCTTATAAGCCTGTTTTTTAATTTTTTTTTTTTTTTTTTTTATTTATTTTGTGGTGGGCATCCGTCCAGCTTCGAGCGTCTGATTTTTGAGCGAAGCAGAGTCAAAAATGACGATTGAAAAACTAGTATATATACAAACATAAATAAACGTTGCTCGAACCTATGCTATTTAGTCTCCATGTCATTTGCAATTAAAGTTAGTTTGTTTTTTCAGACGTTTGAATAAACATGCTGGGAAATTAATTCGACGAGCGATGTCATTGATCAACGGGACCAGATATCATCTAACCCGACGTGGATCGACACTGATGAATGTCAATTGAGTGTTTGGTATAGAATATCGAAACGTTGGAGATGTATCAAATATTTTAGTCGCAAAGACATTTTTTTGTCATGCCTACGTCGAAAATTTGATTTTCGTGAGCAGTTGAAGTGTTGGAAAGCGATATATATATATATTATTTCAACTGATTTCATTTACACTATTTCTACATAAGTACGTTGAGAGTTACGGATGATAAAATATGTTCCATGAAATTGTTTTTGTAGATTTGTGTGTTGTTGCATGGATCCCTATCTATTATCTTTTGCATCTATTGCATTATCTTTTGCACGAATGCAGGGCTGTGACAAAAAATAGTATGTGTGACTAGCGCGGGAAAGAAGCGATTTCTGACTTGGACGAAATGCGGCCGCGTCTGTAGCTCATGCCGCATACGAAATAGCTTAATTCCTGCCCTTGCCATACAATATACTATTACGACTCAAAACAATAGCAAAATATAGATAAAAAATAAAATAATAATATGCCAATACATGAAATATGCGTAACTTGTGAACATTATGGATCTTGGTTTTAGTTTTTTAGTTGTACAAGCAAAATCTACATCAAACACAATTTTGTTGTCTAATCGAATTTCAACATGTGCGAAACTGAATTTCTCAATCACGTTTCCAGAAATTATACGGAATAATACAATGTTTTCTAATCGTAAAATAATGGTTCGAATAAAAGTTAAACTAACTATGCGTTGTGATTATATAATATGCACACAAAACACTGCCGATGAAATCACTGACAATATATAAATTCTAAGAAAGCCACTGGTACGTGTGAAAAACAGGCACCTGTAAAAAATATGTATTGTAAGTATTATTAAAATACAAACAAACATAATATTTTTTCCCATAAAATCACTCCATTCAATTTTATTTTCGTATAATTTTAATTTAAAATTAAATTGAAGTGGACCACTGAAACACATAAAAACTATGCCATTGACACCTGGTTGTGGATTTTTACGGAAAATAATTTATGTTAGATTATTATAGCGTTTATAACACTAAGCACACAATTTGTCTAAAATTTTGACACACTTTAGTGAGATCGGCACGAACATTCCAAAACAATAAACCTATTATACACCGTAGAATCTCATTCCTCATTCGGCGGTCGATTAGAATTGTTATGATAAATAAATACCAATAATTTTAGACGCTAAAATGATTGTTCCTGTATAAGTTCATATATAAACGTAAAGAGAAAATACGGGTCGTTTGGCGTATTAGAAATTGAAAATATAAGAGTCGGTGTGTTTTTGTAATGGCTGACAATCGAAATCCGAACCATTTTCAGTGATGGTGTGTAGTGGGTGTGACGCGATGATTGTGGTATACCATATGTAGTGTGATAACGGTTTTTTCGCCACTAGACGAACCAGTGTGTAAAACGTATAATAATAAATTGCGGGTGCCGGAGTGCAGGAAGGGCAATCGGTTGCAGGACATAGGGACGGAGAAGCGGGGAGGGATTGATAACAGGGCGATGGTGACGGGGAAATGACAACTGAGGACGGGATTGATAGCGTTGACGAGAGCGGAGGGTACATGCGATGAGGTGATAAAGGGGTGGTGGTGGTGGTGGTGGTGGTGGTGGTGGTGATGGTAGTGGATATCGCCGGGGATGATTGATGCCCAAAGCGGAGCCGCTGACAGCCACCGCTGCACCGGGTCCCTAGGGTTTCCCGCGTGCCTGGCATAACGCGCGGTTTAAACACCGTGACGCTCCGGGCCGAAAACAATGGTTGTGACGCGGAAACAACGTGATTAATGGTTAGGCCGATGGCAAGCGGTACGTGGTGGCGAGATAGAGAAGAAAGTTCGCGGGCGTCGGCTATGCAGACCGTGCAGAGTAATGTAGGAGTAGTGGTAGTAGTAGAGGTGTACGACCCGAAAGCTTTTTCGATAAATCAAATAAAAACGTAATGGAAACAAGACCCGCAGTAGTAGTTACAGTGTTAGCGGTGGAAGGCGGTCGAAAATGTGAGAAGGAAATTGAATAAGAGCTATTATCGTGTATTGTCGTTGAGAGCTTGCTACCAGGTTAATTGCAAACATTTAAACGTTTTGAGTTCACCGTATGTTTACTTTTATTTATAATATCATTATATTACCAAGACATAATCATTCACTATATTGTGTTTGATGTTTGTTGAGATTTCTATTGTATTTTGTACCGAGGTCGAGACTCATTAGTTTATTTATATACCATAGGTGTATTTATATATTTATACATATATGGTACACGAATAGAAAAATATTAAAATCATAGTTAAGAATTAGGAACAATCGTAAATATTTTGCACTACATATACGATTTAAGTTATGATTCAAGTAAACGTCGTCGTGATTTTAACGAGAACAGGGTTAACATCTGTTGATCGTTTCTTATTTTTGTATCGATTCAAACTGAATAATATCAATTAAAAAAATAAAAAATAAAATAAAAAAAATACACTATAAAAGAAGACATTATAGCATAGTTATCGGGTCTTAAGAACTTCATCCAATGTCGGATGTTGTTCAATTAATTACATTTTCGAGGGACAAAAACGTTTGTAGGGAAGATTAATGCGGGTTGCGGATCTAAGGAGAAAATGCTGAGGGAGGTTTAATAGGAGATAATAACGTTGACTAATCGTCTCAGAACAACTTTGTACATACAAAATGGGTCCCGATGACGAATTCGGACCCGGTAAAATAGGTTGAGAGAGGGTTGGCACGGTGAACGGTTTTACTTCAACCCTTGTAACAATTAGCTTCTTCCAAATTTTATGAATAAATCAAGTTAGATTATCTTGATGTGACAGTAAAACGCTTTTGATAAATAAATCTCAGAGATAAAAGGGATAGGGGAAACGATATTTCAAAGTTCATACTTTTATAATAATATTATATTCGTACAAAACTCGACAATGCGACAGTGTGGTATAATGTAATTCTATGGGAACGTAAAACGTTAAAACATTGAAAATATCAACCATCTCTCGCATCGAAAGTAAACAATTAAAGTTGAACGCACCGGTGTCAAGAAAGGTGGGTTTATTGTGTGCACTATGATTGTCGATTTGTTTGAAATAGTTTATTTACGAGTATGCACAGTGTATGAATTTCAAGCAGAAATGAACTGAAAAAAATTCTTAAGGGACGTTGTTAGTTTGTTGTTGCACAGCATTATTGTAAACTAAATATAAAACATGTCAGAAATTAATTGTTGAGAAAACAGAGTCTACGAAAAAACGTTTTCAGAATCTAGATCAAGTATTATAGTAAAGTGAGGTAGTATGGGTTTCGTGAGCCGAGCCGCACCCAAAAAATAAAAATAAAAATATTTTAAAAAAAAAAAGAGCAATTACCGGAAACCGGTAATTAGTTTTTAGATATTTTTTTTCTGTCATTGTTTTGTACTTTTTTTTTCCATTATTATTGTTGAAGGTTTACTATACAGCTATTAACGGAGAGGAGCGGTTTTTCTGTGTCTTGTTGAATAATAGTCAACATTGTATCTATTTCTGTCTAAGACACTCCCTTCGAAACAACCAATTTAAATTTTATATACACTGTCATCACTGGTCACTGCAGTGCTGTTTAATCGTAGTCAATAATGATCAGTTGCAGGGCAAAACGTTTAGTGTCCATACGATGTATTTATAAGAATGTGTACGTAGGTGTATTTTTATTGATTTTAAATGACATAGGTATCTACGGTTTTTTTTTCTTATCGATAATATTTTTGACTGCTATAAAGCATAGAAGTAAATAAACACCACTACTGTATTCAAGAGAAAAAAAGTAGAATAAAAATACAAATATGATAAAATCGTACACGATAACTCTACAGAATATAATATATTATAATATGGTACGTGGTTTTCCTAAATATGGTGCGATTATTTAAAAGCTAAGCTTCTATGGTATATAAACTATATGACGCCGGACCGAGACTGTAGTACCAGAGGAGGATTTGGTGTATGATTTATAGTGCGCATTGCACGGAAGACGAAAATAATGAAAATCGAGTGTATCAAACCGTTGTACCGGAAACGGAATAGAAATTCTCAATGACGACTACGAAGACGAAGGCTGACGATTTAGCCGGAGGAAACGAAATTCTGTGTACACGTCAGTTTAGTTCTCGCTCCACACAAACGTGTAATAATTGTGCTGTGTGTTAACCAACGCGCGAAGCACAACATCGTAGCAGTATAAAGAATAGACACGGTAGAATAAATGCGATAATCGAGAGTAAACCCCTAGACTCGTTGTCGTTTACGGCGTTCCCTGTACATACATACATACATACGTGTGTGTGTGTGTGTGTTATACACTTATACCATCGTAGAAGATATATATAGATATGACGGTGTAAATACAAAAGAATACTAAATTGCACCTGCAGGACGAATCGGACGGCGTTAACGTTGGCTGAACACAAAAGTGTACTAAGACCACCGTGACCTTACGTTACTACTGCCCGCAGCGAAGTTTAAAAGTTCGCAGTTGAAAACCACACGAAATTTATTTTTGTTGAAACGCATTGAACTTATCATACCACCCCACCATGTCGAGCCATTGTTTTTTTCCAGGCGAATCAACCGATCGTTACGATTCCCTTGTGTTTTACCATTGAATTCATAACATTACGTTCAACGCTGTACGGTTACACGAGCTATACATGGTCGAGATACCGACCGGTTTCACGTTATTGTTTATCACTGTACACACGCGGGTGTGTATAATACAACGTAATACGATGTGTCCCGTAATATGAACGGTTGTTACAGTTGACTCTTGTGCATTCTCGTTCGTATATAATGTTAAATCAACAAAATCCGACCAGATATTCGTACTTCACAAGTACCGCATTGCAATATAATACAAGTACATTCATACACGGCGTTCTCTGCAGCAGTCACGGTGTTACAAGTTTAATCGCCATATAGTAAACATAAAACTAAGCCGTCGAAGTCCATTTAGGTATACCTCGACAAAAATAAGTATTTCGCACGGGTTTTTCGAAAACTAATTGCATTTTCATACGGGTAACGTGAGTACGTCCTCTACGATACACAAGTAATACTCTGTATTTAAATTTATTCAAAAAACAGCCGAGACGAAAATATTATTTCGCGCCCGTAGTAAAGAAGTTCATGAGCGAAACAATAACAATTTAAAACACTTACACACACACACACATACACGTGTCGTATTTCCCATTTCTAGGCGCTAGTCGTGTTCAACCCGATACATGAACAATACCTAATCATCGTTGTAAGACCTTTCCATTGTCTTGGATCCGACGTGTTTCGGGGGAGAAAAAACCAACACTAGCAATGATGATGATGATGATAATGATGGCTACCGCACGCGTTTTAAAAATCATGAAGCCGCGACCTCCATTGTTTTCCACCACTATCGTCCTTACCGAAAACAGGACTCCCAAATGCTGTCGTCACGACGCGTTCCTATTCAAGCACACGTATGTGCGAGACGTGTCATTTTGTAAAAATCGGTAGGCAAGCTTCACGGTACTTTATACGCATGTCGTTGGACAGAATGAAAGAAAAAAAAACCAAATCAAATAATACCCAGTAGCTCTTCAACTCGTTGATTAATGATAAATATAATAAGACGCACGGCAAAACCGGTTTGAATAATAATATATGTATTATATATGCATGGAAAGACAACGCGGGCGTCTCAATTATTATTATTATTATTATTATTTTACGTTTGAAATATTATAATGACGCCGTCAAACGGCTGTTGCCATTGCCGGTCAACCGCAGCAGAAATAGTCCTCGTAGAGAGGTTTAGAAAAATCACTGAAGTTTCTCACGTTCTTGCACGTATCACGAGTAAAGCGGTCACGACTTTTTCTTCTTTGCGCGCGCGCGAGAGAGATGCAATCACGGACGGAATATCGTTATCTCGAGGGAGAAGCGAGTTAAGGGGAAAAAATAAAAATAAACACAGTTTTTTGTCCCGTTTACACGTCGTGGTGTGTTTCGAGTACGCGACTTTTTTTTTTTTACTTTTCGAACTGCGACACGCATACAACACGTAATAACCGAACAGCCGAATAATGCACTACAGTTTCGAGTTATTGAGGAATGCGCGCGTGTACGTCACAGTGGAAACGACAACATGGGACAATACTACAGTACTACACATTAATGCACGCGTACACGTAAACCGAAATATATTAGGAGGAAGTACGTGTGTCGGGCGTTTGTTGTAAATCAAGAGCACGGACCGAGCGGAATGATCAATGGACAATGTCTGCGTAATGGGATACGAGGCGAGAAGCGTTGCCTAGAATATTAAGAAATTACAGTGACACGTACACGCGCGTTGAAGCTCTTCGTCTTAAACTCCTGCCGACCGTCTCTGCGTGTACGCCTCTCTCCCTCTGCTATAACTCCTCTATGCGTCAGGCCTCATAACTACTGTTCAGACAAAATACGGTAAATTTATTTCCAAATTTTTATTAAAATGTGAACAAATATGATGCGGCTTTTATATGTATCGTAATGTTTTTATAACGAATGAAACGTACTACGATACAAATTATTATTATTAAAATCGACTTTTGATTTATCATTTTAATTTTAAATAGGTTATTTTGCCTTTAAATATAAGTAATGATGTTGCCACCAACATAAATGGTAAACAGATGATTAGAAATAAAATATCTGTTTTCTTGTGTTCAACCTTATGATTGGTTTTGTAGTGAGATATACACTTTCCGCTGTTCCCTGTTTCCAGCTATCCTCTTTAGTTCAGTGTAGCTTGATCGTTTAGCATTGGAGATCATTTGTTTGATAAATTAAGTTTTTGGACGTCTTCGGATTCTCTTACTTTCAATGTTTCCTTCTGTTATTCTGTAAATCAGTTATTTTTCGTGCCTTAATATGTGACTTAATCATGTTCTATCATCTTGCTTTATGGTTATGAGTATCTCTCTGCGTTCATCTATTTTACTGAATATGTTATTGTTGCTACGATGTTTTATCTATCTGACTCGTGGTATTCTTCTCCAAAACAAGATTTGAATGCTTTCGACGATTCGTTGTTTTTTCTTATTTAATATCAAAGATTCACAGCCATATAGTACCACATTCCATACATTCATTTATATGAAGCGTTTTCACTCACCTTAATAATCATTGGAGATTCGATTTTTTTTTTATTCATAAACTCTAACTTTGCCTGAGCGATTTCGGAATTTATTTGCATGATGCATTTGCCGTCTTGGCTAATCGAGCAAAAATATAAAATATAATCAGGAATTAGAGTCTTTTAAAGTACATCATTTTTAAAATTGTACAAATTATTTTGTAATTATAAACAGAGGTATTTGCTATTTGATAAAATGCATCATTCATTGTTGTATAAATAATTATTTAACATTTCCATTAAAAACGGTTTACTATGTGTTAGTGTTATATTTAAATTAAATTAGACGAACGTAAAATAATAAAAAATAAAATAATTGCATTACAAGTACAATAATACTAGAGGCTAAAAATTAATTAATTAATTTCAATATAATTTTTTCTCAATATGATTGAGCAGAAAAAACAACAAAATTGATGAAAAATAAGTGATTAAAGTGATTCCGTCTACTGTCTCTAGTCTCGTTCTTCGGCCACCAGTTCGACGCACGTGATAGGTTAGAAGATCAACGCTAATTTATAGCACTTGGTAACGCCTGTGTGTGATTCAACCGTATATACGAATTGAGTCGAAGAGAAAAAAAACTAAAACCCGAGGAGAGATGATGACGTTGACACGAACGTGGGCGACTGACAATTCTAATCCTTTATCCGAGAAAATGCTCGCGCCGGCGGTCGCCTCCGTACGTTAGTTTTTTTGGACGGTGCACGTACACCTGTCACAATATGACATACGCACGCGCATGAGAACTGTCGCGTTTTGTAATTACAATACTATACGTTTGCAAAACATTATCATTGCATCCAAGAATCGATTGAATACTGAACGATATTTTTGTGTTGTAATCTTTTCGCCACCGATTCATCTATGTCGACTGTTTGAAACCGATTTTCCTCTATTGATCGTATACACCACACGAGGCATTTTTCTTCGTCACTAGCGTGTGGATATACAACACGACACTTGCAATAATAATAATAATAATAATAATATTTATAAAAAAAAACGATTTTAATCGTTACCAAATTTTGCGGGACGATATTAATAATGTAATAAGTTAAAGTGATCGAACGTGAAAAATGTATTCTTCTGACAATGATATCTAATGTACACGCTATGAAATCGTTTTTCTTTACTTCTTATCGGCCAAAGTCACTAAACTCGGACTATGGTCTTCCATCATAGTCAAAATGATGGATGAATACAGTGACCTCCCATCGAACTTTCCCCAATTTTATTTCTTACCTCCTACCGCCACTAACAGTGTCGACTTTTTTTTGTTTTCAGATCGAAGGTTTGTTTGCTGCCCTAACTCATTGTGTTCGACAAAAAACCCAGGGTTGTTTTTGCGCCTATCGTTTGTACCTCTTGTTATATATGTTGTATATTTTACCAAAAAACTCGTTATTGATGCAAACAACACTCTAGAACAACGGTGTCTATACAGCAGTAGGTATTATTATTTTAATATTTAAGGAATTAATATTATGTTCCCCGTACTCCGGACTTTAAAATATTTATAAGGATTTTTGTATGCTTACAAGTGTTACGTACTCACGTATATACAAAGTACACATTTAATAACATCTTTTATAAATATATAAAACGGAGTATGAAATCGTAATGGAAGTATTAAGTTGGATAGAAAAATTAAAATAATGAAATATAATATAGAATAATATTTTTTTACTAAGGTATTAAATAAGAGTAAATAATTTGTAATCAATTATATTTATTACTATAAGCAAAAAAACTAATCAAATTTGAATTACTTATTATAGTATACGGAATTATGTAATTAATTGTGATTGCGTTAAATTTGGTTTTAATTTGGTATACCTATTGAAAATATGAAATGAAACTGTTGAAAAATCGTCTTGGATATTATTTAAATGTTTAACATTTAGCATATTAATTAACGTTATTTTATTTTTTTCAAAATATTTTAGTCTTTATTTTATTTGTTATGCCACTTATCCAAAAATATCATACACAAGCCTAAAAATGAATGTTATTTCAAATATTTTAGAGCATGAATATAATGCTGAATATAAATGTACTCCTCTTAATGAAGTTTTATTAAAACGAATTAATTATATTATACAAACCGAGTAAATATTGAATTTGTTATTTCAATTCTCAATATCTAATTATAATAGATTTAAGCATTAACTGGGATTCTCTCTGATTACGCTACAATATTTTTTAATGAAGCTCAAAACCTTCATTAAGCAAAGTTTTTATTAAAACGAAAATTATAATGCTGTGGAAACTAAAAATTAATAACGTCCACTTCATTATTCGAGTTTTGTTTTATATGAGCGTAAATAAATTCTTAAAAAAATTATTCCCACTGGATTATCGCATTAGCATTTCCGCACAGAAAAATATTAATTAACAGCATCGAGAAGACAAACCAAAAAATAAACATACATATAAAACATATAGTATATCGTTATAACATTTTTAAGTAGAATATCACGAACATTTTTAAAAATCAATGGGTGAATACAAAATCTAATCTGAGTGTAACAATATTATACCGTAATAAATAATGATTTCTTGACGTTTTTATAGACAGCGTAGTATTAATTTCAAAATATTATACTAAAGAATAGCACTTTTAAACGGTTTCGATTTTAATAAGGAAATAATTAATGAAGCATCTAGCGTCGATGTCTGTTTTTCCTAATTTGAGTTCTTTTCGAATTAATTTATAATATGAAAATTTAAAAGGATTAACGTGTTAATGCATTTAGTTTGTTGGGAAATGTCAAATGTGTAAGTAAGTACATTGCTTGAACTTTGAGTTACCAAAAGAAACACGTACGCTTATTAAATATTTCGGTCGGTTGAAACTCGAGAATCGATTAAAACTGAACAGGTTGACTGACGTGTAGGAACTTTTTCCGTAGTCAAAGTGATTTTAGCAAACCGGCTATGGCATACTACACATCCGTTGGTGTTGCTTTTGATATGTGACGGATTTTGTTGATAATCGATTCGAGAAAATGTTGCCACGAGCTTGGTGTATTTTTAATGCTGACTAAAAGAGAAAAATCGTTTCAATCTGCATAAAATGAAATTGCTTTCAAATCGAGAGACGAAAAAGAATACCGATGACCAAGTGGATATTATATATTATTTAGTAGTAGATCATAACTGTTCACTCTCGCTGTAACGTGTTCTACTGATATGTTTACGGCTGTGTATCAAAAGGGAGGTCATCGCTGTGTTTCTACATAAACAACACGGTGACAAAGAAAAGCGTCCTAATTGGACTAAATATGCATTGCGCTCGCGTTCATTTTTAAATGATGAAGGAAGATGAGATCACGTATATTAAAACAGAGAGAATACAAATAAAATTTCTCAATGTTTATGCAGGCTAGTATTCGACCACGTCTCCCCATTGCTCTTCATATCGTTATACCATTCGTTCAACCGTTGTATAGAGGCCTCATTCGCAATTTCAATTCCGTTTTGAATTAATATTATTGAACAACATACTTAATTATAATTTTTTAAATTTTTCTCCTCTAGTTGCATCTTACATAATATTATTTATGTGCCACATCGTTAAACCTATACCTATACTTTGTGAGATATACACAACCATCTACTGGATTTCTAAAAACGAAAAACAAAAACGAAGATCACAAAACCAATGCCACTGCAACCTTTTTTCGCGTGCTGATCATTATTGTCGATAATAAGATAGGAGAAAATAACGACTTAAAACTAAATGTAAACCAGTACTTAGGAAGAATAGCTGCTGTAGCTACACAGAAACCTGTGCGGTATGTTAACAGAAAACGAAGGATGCGATGGAAAATTTGGCGCTGAACAGAAATTACACAATCAGTTAAATAGTGATTAGTCGGATACGTCTAGTACTCGTACACGACGTGCGTGTAAATCGCAAATATAATATCAATTTACTTAAATACAGACATTATTCGTATACACACATCAAGTCAGAGTCTAAGATTTTTAATTGTTCGTATTACACACGACATTATAAACAAAATTTATTGTACACTTGTAGCCAGTGCATAATACCCATGATGGACACCGATGGAGATAGTGGTCTACCCTTCTAAAATTGTTTATTACGTAAAAGTAACTTTTACGACATTTGTGTAATATAAGTAACCGTGTTTGTGCTTCCAATAAATAATGCATTTTAAATAATTATTTATTTTTGACCCCTTAAAATGTTTATGATTCTACTAAATGTATTCGTTAAAAATTTAATAAACATTCTAACTAATGAATACACGCAAAACGACTTTCATATTGTATTTTCGATAATATTTCAATAAATAGAAAAACATTTTCTACACACTTTCAAATTTCTAAATACACACAACCGTATGCTACACGGTAGTGTAACAAAAATAATGATAACTTAACATATCGGTTCAGAAGAAACGCAGTTTAAGGACCGATAACACCACTATATCGTGTGATGATGTACATCCCGTCTCTCGTATAATCAGTAATGTCACCGCAACCGCCACTGGTCACCAGCAAAGTGCACAAGTATAAAATGGGCGGCGGTGGCGGTCGTTGCGGTGTGCGTACTTAATTGTTTGGACCGTGGGCAATTAATTACAATCTATTTGACGCACTATCATCGTATACACTGCGATGACCAGCAGCAGTACAAGGGCGTGTAATACACGAGTATACCGAGCGCGGTGTTGTGCATAATATTCTAGTAATCAAACGCTGTATAGTGTCTAGCCGAAGGATTAAATTTAGTGTTCACACTCATCACGAATCCATAAAACAGGGCGGTTTATATTCAATACCGAATGGAACGTTTCACAGCAGGACCATACACGAGTAAGTATTCAAACTCTAGCCACACATGGTTCTCTCTCTTTCTCCCTGAATTTAATCGACCAGCAGCAGTTTGGTAACTATCAAACCCGATCGGCAGTGAAAATCAATATAACATGATAATTTAGTTTATTATATTAATTCGTTTTTTAAAAAATTAATTGCAACTCAATACGACACACTTGACGAGAATATTGTATTATGACTATTATAACTATTCCTATTTCTATCAGTTGTCATAGTTAGCATGTTTGATTTTCTCGTGTACTCACCAAAAGTGTGATACAAATTCCTCCATAACTAGTAGTGATTTATCATTACGATTATCTTTAGAATCAGAGCTGTGAACAAAAAAAAAAAAAAATAAATAAATAAATAAAATAATATGCATGAAAGTATTTATATATATAACTGTTTACTTGCACTATTTTAGTCAAATATTTTGGTCAACCAACAATTAATTTATTCTATTATTTCCATAGAATACTATCCACGATCCAATTAATTAAAACCAGTTGACCATGATTTATTAAATGTAAATTAATAGATTTATTTATCATTTTATAGGTAAACTATAGAAATTATTATTTTTTTTCTTTCAATATGTTTATCATAAGTACACTGGATTATAGTTTTTTTTTTTTTTTTAATGAGCTGATCGTAAATCGATCAGCTGCACGCGCGAGGATAATGCGCAGAGGGTTCTGGCACTTTTCCAAGGGTTGATTTTCAGTCCATTGTCTTGAAGCAAACAATTGCAGGCCTATTCTTCATATGTGCTCACACTCACATACATATATACAAACACGTAACGATGAGTGCTCTCATATAATCCGTTGTACATATTGGATATAATATATTTTATTTGTCTCGTCAGATATAGGGTTATTTACAACCTCTGGCTAAGAGTAGAAGATGGCTAGAATTCAACAGCAGAATATGTGTATTGGAGAAAATACGGTTTTTATTATTTTTATTGTTGTTATCACATCAAATCCTTAAGAACACAGTGGACTAGTGTAATAAATAAAATCCCTACATAAATCGACCGACAACTAGGGAATTATATTATTATTATTGTTTCTGTTTTTATTTTTCTTCCTTCTTCCTTCAGTTCCTCCAGCCTTCAAAAAACTTCATGAACTCGAACGTGTTCATGTTCTCGGTGAACGTACATCTAGACACGTCAAATTCATCGATACTATGGGTTTTATACGTATTAAAATACTATAGTATAATAAAATATCGTCATAAAAACGAGATACTGTTGCTGTTAAAAAACAATAACATAATATTATTAAAATAATAAATAAGCTCACATGTACAATATATATTTATATATTATAATATTTATGTTTATGGTAAGAGTCACACGGGTAACTATAATATAAAAACATGCAATGCAATCACTTACATCGTATATGATGCCAAAAAACAATAATACACTAACATGTGTACTGTCACCGAGATAATTGGTTTTAATAATGTTCAAATGTGCACGCCAGACCTATTTTAATTAAACATAGTTCTCGCATTGACAATACTAGATGAATTATTAATTCCAGCAGAGTAATTTAAATAATTTGGAATACTATCATCGAAGGTTATGCCTGCTGTGTAGGCGAATAATGTAAAATTGGTCAAATATATTTGTCCGGTTTTTCTTTTAATTATTACATTCATTTTGAGTATATAAAAATATAATTTATAAAAAACATTCACTTATGCATGTATAATTGTATTAAATTTAAGTACCTGATTATAACAATCCAGATTAATTATTTTATATTAATTTTATTAATAATATCGTATTAATTTAATTATATTTTTTTGCAATATATTGTCTTGAATATTAATAAATACTATTAATATTTAATGATTAAATGTTTTAACTGGGGTATGATTTCGAGGAGATTTATCTGTCTATATTTAAATTTTAATATTATTTCCACCGAGAAAATAAAACATAAAATAATAGGTAATAATGCGATATGGATCTTAAAATGAAAAAAAATATGACTTATAAGGCCATAAGAAATTGGTGAAGAATACTTAAAATCTAAACGAGGAATATTAATTTGAATGTTTCAATTATAATGAATAAAAATCTATACATTTAAAATAAAAACACAGTTCAAACTTAATTTAAAGGTATACGTAATAAAAAAAAAAATAAAACATTGATTTGGTTGGAAAAAAATCTTAGAGAAATAAAAGTTGTTTCCAAGTAAAAATAAACTACTTTAAGAATATCTGTTTGCTAGATTTTTAAACGCTTGGGATTTTAATCAAAATTAAATCCATTGAGATTAAAATTCCAAAACATTATATTTTTATTTGAAATAACGTATAACATAGATGCTGTATTTCTGTGTTCCATTTAAATTTATGTGAAATAAGTTTTATCTCAAAATGTTAACTTTAGCATGGCGCATACCTTGAATTGTTTAATAAAAACACCGAAATTTATAAGTCACGCTTTTCAATCTTTACTGCTCTACTGTACGATAAAAGCTTATCCTTTCGCAGTATAACTCACATATTCTTAAAATACTTGAGAGAAACTTTTTCGATTTCCTAAACTTTTCACAAGGTCAATATTCGATTGTAGTCTTACACGATTGATCACATTTGGTTGCTTCCTTTCTTACGTGTACATGTACTACTGAGTAAAGTTTCAGGACACGAACTTTTGTTTAGTCCATTTTAATGTTCCCTATCACGACATTTAAGTTTCTGAGTGTTATTGTTTTCCTCGGAGGCGTGTTCGATAACCTTACCTCAGAAACGTAAATGTTTTGTATTTTTAGTTCTTGAATTTTAAAGTGAAAATTTATTGACATATATCTACTTATATATAGTATAGAATTAGTTGTTGCAATACCGTTGAAAAATGTATTGTTCTTAGTAGATTTCTCAGCACAGTTTTAAATATTTAAGTGTTTTGCGTGTCTAAACATACTGATACGATTGGAACTGTATATTTTATTTCTTTTTTTAAACTCGACGAATACAGTAATCTTAATTAATAGTTCGTCCACTCATAAAAAATATAATAATTTAAAACTTTAATGGGTAAGTTATAATTTATTATTTAAATTTAACCAGTTTACGACAAAACGTATAGTATTTTGTGTTTCTTTTGCCGTACCTAACTCCTTATTATAATCTACTGACGACATTAATAATGATTATATTGTATAGAAAATGTAATTATCACGCGCTATATAACGTTACGATGACACTACATTAGCTAAACTTAGTTGGAGAGTATATAATAATATTCAATAGGCAAATAACGTGCGTTCGGAGTATATTTCATGAGCATGTGAATTATAGACCGAAAACAATGTTTTTTTTTTTTTTTTTTTTAAAAACAAATATTCCATTTGGAGGTTAAAATGAAAAAAAATGATTTTCACCGAGTGAAATAATAAAGTATAGACACTACAAATGTAGTGAAGCAAATATAGTAGAAGCTTATATGTGAACATAAATGTATTCAATGTTACTCACCATTTAAGGTATATGATGTGTTTTGTTTTCTACGATTTTCCCAACGTATGCACAGCCAAGTAAATTTCTGAAATAAAAAAATAAAATAAATAAATAATACGGCTTATACAGTGTATAATTTTTATCATTTTATTATACAAATAAATCTAATCAAAATTATAATAATATTTGATAATCCTATAAATAAAACGTCATTATATATTTTTATGGTAATTGATCAAAACCGCTGATTGAAATATAAAAAATAAACAGTAAAAATATAAGCGTAAAAGTATACAAAATGCCGTCGATAAAATTTCGAAAAATATCAGTACAGATATATTATGTATACGAAGAATTACGCTACATAATTAGGATGCAGTTTATATAATATATAATACACGGGCCAAAGATCTCTCTCGGTGGTATTCCTTATTGTCGTATAAGTCGAAACTATTTCGTCGCGACTGACCTCTACCGCTTTCGGGTCGTCAACTTAGTTTCAATTATGGTCGTTTAATGATATTTCGTATATACGATAGACATCAGCAAAGTCATCGTACATATATTATGACTACGTAAAACGAGAGTATAGAAAACCGTAACAATGGCGTAGTAGGTCCATATGAAAAAAAAAAACCTACAAATTTAATTTCAGAAGACCATTCCTGCCGAGTGTTTATTATATATTTTTCATACAGAATAATAGCACGGAGAATATCGTATTATATAATAATTAAACGCAACAAGATATTACTATAACAATATTATCGTTTGTTAATAAATTATGGCAGTGAAGTTATAACATAAAAATAAAATAAAAATTGCACTGTAGTTTTGAAGAATCGCCTTGAAACCAAATTAGTTTTATAAAAAAAAATAAACATTAATATTTTCTGCGTTAATAATTGACATTGGAATAAACTTAAATGTTCTTAAAATTAAGCAAAAGTTACGAAAAAAGTTAAAATTGCAGTTAAATTTTTTTTATTTTAATTAATATTTTATTATCAAGTGGGACATATTTTAAACTCACTTAGAAATGAATACAAGTATCTACAAAGGAATGCAAAATATTAAATAACTTCATTACTTCAGTAATAATTATTAAAAATACATTTGTTCGAACGGAAAAGTGCAATTTATTTTCATATATGATGGTTTATACTCGTATGTATAAAAATTGTTCAAATATCTTACAGCTGCAGTCTCTTACGAAATTATAGGAATTTAAACAGGAAGTTAGGTCACTCTAGTACCTATTTGAAATGCTTAGCGTTTGTAAAGCGTATGTAAAATATACATGCACATGCATTACACATACACACACGTGCGTTATTATTATTGTTACTGATACAGCCTTCTTTCCCCGCAGAGATGCGTATCTGCGCACTAGTAAAGCCTCCAGGGCCAAAAAATGCCCTATGTACGCTCGTTAATGTCGAACACTCGACCTGAACCCGAGACGATTCCCACACCGTTCACGTCACGATCTATATAATAAACGACGTTAGTATGTATTGAACCGTGGTAGTGGTGTCCACGATGAACTCGATGTAAATCACGGTTTAATACCGTATAAATATACTCACGCACACAAATATACGTTACATACCGTGTACACAAACACATACACACACACACACACACGCACGACTATAATAATATCAATTTTTTTATCGATATACAGCCCGTTTGATAAAACGCAATCAATTATACAAATGTCGTTTTGGCGATTGAATTACAAAGGAACTCATCATATCGACTATAAAATGAAACTATACTATTATTTATACGGCTTAATGCCAGATGGTTAATTTATTATTTAAATAATTCCAAAAGCGGAATTAATTTTTTTTTAATAATTAGTGTACAAAATATTGGGAAAAGTGTTAACAATAATTAAATAGAAAGGTTTAATGTTCAATAAATGATCCCAGACACTTTTTTTATTTATATTATTCTTACAACAAATAGTCTTGTGAATGTCGAAACATAACAATTTTGCGTTTTTTGTTAGCATTAAAAATTTTTAGAAAATCAATCTTAATAGGAAATATAAGAAAATATATGAAAATTAATTTTTAAATTTGATTGCAATATATGTAAAGAAACAATGAATAATGAAAATAAAAACGAATATGTAAATAATTTCAAATTGAGTGTGTAAATAAAACACGAATTCGCTTGTGTGTTATCAACTTATTGACAAATAATATATTGTTTTTATACATTTTGATGAAAGGACGTGAAGCTACCTGATAATGACGTTCAGTATAGGTGTAAACAATCGATAACTCTTGAATGTTTTAGGTCATGAAACGCCAACAGAGAACAATGATCGTTTGACATAAGGTTCAAGGTTATATCATCTCCATAAAATAAAGAACGCTGCTGTCGGCAATCTACTTAAATTTTATTTATTTATTTTCTTTTGTTTCTGAACGAAACTTAACCAAAAATACTACCCACTCAAAATAATGTTATTAATAACGATAACTCAAAGTCGAAGGAAAATGCATGTATAATTATTAAATGAACAACTTCACTAGAATTATAATTAGCTATGGAAAAAAATTAAAGTATCCCAGCAGCACATTATGTGATGCGTTGAAATTCTATTCAGCCATCGTAAACACGTGCGCGATAAACAATATAGCTATTATAAGTGCTTTCCGAGTAAAAATATTAAAATTTATTAATCGTGAAATCATAGTTATATTACTTTGGGATGGGCGTGATGCATAGTGCCTACATATCGTATATTATATCGTTATTCCAAGTTTCCATAAATACAAATGACGAGCGGGCACTTAAGTGTGTGTATTTGCATGAAAATTGTAAAAAAAAAAAAAAAAAATAGTATTATTCAAAATGCAATACACACCTATTGTGTATATGTCGGTGGCGACGTGTAGGCACTCGTATGTGCAATTTACGGCCTTGCATTGCGGTTAACCGCTTGTCGTGCGTTTAATTTAACAACCTTGACCGTCCTAGCCGCCCCTCAGTCTTTGTCGATCGTGTAAACAATAAAATAATGAGAGAAATAGATAGAGAGAGAGAGAGAGAGAGAGAGAAAGAAAAAACAATTAAATATTATTGTATAATTTTCTCGAAAATTCGATCTCTGGTGTCAGCGTTATTCTGCGCGATTTGACTTAATATCTGCATGTATATATTAAGTATACGAACGAAATATATACCAGGAAAACTAATTTATTTGATATGTCGAACTTGTATTATACTTGCATTATTCATCTGCGTTCGAATGTCCGTCATAAAACAGCTAATCGGTTTTTACACCCCGGTTGTTTTTAGAATTGTCATCGATTTGTTTGAACAATTTTAATATGAATTCCATGATAAGAATCTCGGTGCACGGAACAACGTTTTTATAAATACCGCACCAAAGCCGGAAATAATGTGTGCGCTATAATTCGATCACATCATCAAACTACTTAAATTTAATGGTTGGGGTACATAGTATGTCTTATAGCCGGCAGAATTGTGATTTGGCACGAATGACTATAGGGTGGTGAAGACACAAAACACACGATAATTATAACAGAGAAAGCTTACGCGAAAAACCAATCGATAGAAATATATAATAATTACGCGCAGGAATTAATAAACACGCACATAAACCGCGGTCCCCCTGCAGTTTATCGCTGAGCCCTAAAGGTATAAATATGCGCGTAGTTGGCCGCAGCCAAGCAAATATTGACCAACAGTAAATTTATTATTATGTTACACGAGTAAATATCGTTTTTCCGACCGAGGTAACGTTAAATATAATACAAACATAACGCGCGCACGCACACACACACATATAAACATAGTATATGATCACGTACATATAAATTATACGTGAACGTGTAATAATATTATTAGCTCTTGTGCGTTCAGCGACTGTAAAAAATAAAAAAATAAATAAAAAAAATCTCGTGACGTTTAATTATTATAAATTACGTTATTATTTCCTCCACCGAAATAACACTATATTAATGTATCGTATGCCGTACGTAACAGATTTAGATTTATCTGCGGTCGGTGACTGATATACACGCACGCCAGGTGCAGCCACGCGCGCCACGTCGTTAAATTCAATTCGCGCACGGTCGATTTTTTTCATACCACTGTTTTTTTTTTTTTTTCGTTAGTGATCATTATTATTATTATTATTTATCAGTAATGGCGTCACGGCGGCAGCGGGCTACTGTGCACGGAATTCATCACATGCAGTTCAATAATCATTATAATGATAATAAGAATATTATTATTATGTACACATACACATATATATTTACATAACATACAGATGATAATAATAATAATAATAATAATAATGTTGTATTCCCGCCCATTAATTTCAACGGTGTATTTTGTAGGCGTTTGTTAGGCCCGCAACAGCACCCGAACGCGTATCATTAACCAGCGTGAGATCGGTAAATCTGCAGTTGGCGCGTACGCGCGCTTAACGAAACTTTTGAGTTATTACACGTGAAGTTTCTCGCGTTGAAATTTCTCTTCGTTTTCTTTTTACTCGTCTCGTTGAGTTACTATTTTTTCTTCCCCTAGCGCAGTTCATTTCGCCTCCTGTGGTGTTGGAATTCGCCTAACAAATAGGTAGGTATCGTTCATTACATTATAAAAATATAATAATACGTTACCAGCCCCTACGAGATACCGCGTTTGTTATGCACACGCGACGCTTGTACTTTTTTCATTTCCTCTTGAGATCGATACTCGTAATTTTAAACGAAATATTTGTGCCTTCGGATTGTAATCATATTATCATCTGTCATTCGCATGCTGACCACGAACCACCGATAGGTATACCATCATCACCGGTGACACATCTATGCGTGTTCTATGTGTTACGATTGATTATTTATTCTTTCGAACGTACACGTAATAGTGAACAAATAAAATAATATGTAGAATATGATATCTTCTCGTGTACCGCATATTGTGAAGCGAAATATCGGTAACAGGAAACCGCGACGTGCGAACGTGACGTGTGGAATTCGATTTCCTGATGCTCAACGTAACGGGAATGTATTTCTTGTTGGGTAGACACGTACGAGACACGCCGATCTGTGCAGACGATGCGCTCGCGTCACCGAGAAACGCGATACGAGTGACAAACGAAATAGCTATTAAGCGAGGAGTGAAAAAAAAAAAAAAAAACAAACATCAGTATAATATTTTGAACCACGTAAAACCGCCATGATACGTTCGTAAAATATAAGTAGTAGTTAAATTGTGAAAACAAAATACAGAGTCCGAAATGAAGAAAATTAAATTTTCAATAATTATTACTAGGACTAGGGACTGATAGAAGTTTGCATGTTTTCAATAATTATTCAAAACATAATAATTAAACAACTTAAATTACTATAGATTAATAAAAAATAAATTGGTAAGTTTTGATTTTTGAATGAAAAATAAAATATTTTAGAATATTTACATACTTTTAGAACATATATGATGACGTTTAAGCGCATATATGTATATAAATTTTAAGGTTTTTTAGAGCACGAAATCCTTACCCCTAATTATTATACTCTGCATTTATATGATGCGATGGCAGCATACGTGTTGCGATATTATTCGAACATAAGCAATTTGATAAGTAAATATAAATGTGGCGATAGGTTCTAGCATTTTGAATGCGCTAATATGTTTCATAAATAAATAAGAAAATAGTTTTCAATGGGTAATACACAGCATTAACAACAGCACTGTTTACGATCTAACGAGCATCGTATATTATATATTGCATGTGTATGCACACTCGAACGTTGCATTTTATAGACTTTCAATTTACGAACATGCGTTTTTAAGTCGCTGGGAAAAGTGTATGATGAACGACGTGCGATCCTCATTGTAAGATAGAAACATTTCAAACAACGCAAGATGAATTAATAGTAGCTGGATTGCCGTAAAAATGCCTTCTAGATTCCTTTTTTTTTTTTTTGCAAGCCGTAAGGGAATTGCAGGCACTTTAAAATGTACGTATTGATGAACAACCATAATTATAAGTAATATTATACAATATATGACATAACTTATCGTAATAACTTACATTTCTTAACTATTAGGATTAGTAAATTGGTAACTTTAATTTGGTATTCGGGAAAAACAACCACAGACGCAAATGATAATCGTGTGAAGACGCCCTAGTTTCATGAACATATTAATTTTAAATGATTCAACCAAGAAAATATAATTACCTCGATTAATTATTTTGATAGGACAACTACAAATGCTTATACATTAACTGTAAGCTTAAATATTGCGTTTTGGTACACTTTTGGTACATATTAGTAAATTTATCTAAAATATTCTTAAGTAAAAACTATTTAGTACAGATTTGTTTTCGGTGTGGCAAAGTATTTAGTTACGGGATTACTACGTATATTATACTCGGAGCAAAACCACGTCGCTGTTCGATCTGGACGAAGTGTGAGATGTTAATCAAATTGTAAACAGTTAACCGTTAATAATAATATTATGTTAACACGTATCATTAAAAATGAGATTGCAATTTTCCGATCGGAAATCGGTAGGCCATAAAAATGTCTACGTTAAAATATCTCCAGGTAATAGATTCTGATTCCCACCCCCCCCCAAAAAAAAAAAAAAAAAAAAAATAATGATGAAAAATTTAACAAGATTACGATAAAAGTATAGTAGATATCATTAATAAATTAAGCGCAACTAATTTCCGTATTTCCGAAAATACACAAAATCTTACATTTTTGAATTATTCTATTCAAAATGCAATCGAAATACATTGAAATCGTACTAAAATTAAACTTTTACCTGAAACGTTATTACCAAAGATTTTTTTTTCTACGGGGACATTTCGACTGGAGATATTTTGTCGTAGAACCATGGAAATCGTCAAGAGCAAATCGGTCGCCCCAACCATAGTTGTTCGACGCGCAAAAGGTGTTTTTAACACCGACGCAGAGAACTGGGACATAAACACATGTACGCACCGCACACATTACTGTACACGTGCAGTCGTCGTATACGTGTACAGGTGTAATTAAGTCCGGCAAATTACGCGGGTGGCCGGCCGAAGCCATTTGGCGTCATTAGCAGCATGTACGTACCGCCGGAGCCGCTATCGCGCGAGACTATCATATATAGGCTGGACGCGCGCGCGTGTAATTACACGTGGAATCGCGGAACGACCGATTAGAGAAATAATAATAATAAAAAAAGGATAATAGTTATAATAATAGTAATAATACTCGTAATAAAATAAAAAAAAAATTACAGGTTTTAACGACACGCGGCTTAAATGATTTTTAAACGACGACAGGACAACCGAAAAAAAAATAAAGAAAAGATTATCAAACGGTAGTCGGCGATGACGATCGCTATGAGTTCGTTTACCTGAACGTGAGTTCGTGTGCGATTATTGGACTTATGATATTATGCATTTTATACAACCCAGATGTATATGTATAGGTATTATATGTATATACAGATAAAACTGTGTGCGTGTATAAATACTCAGTCGCCGCAGTTACAGGACAAAACCTATTTATTATCGCATTACGCGACGCGGCGAGTTCACACCGTTATCGCCAACTCGGTGTGACGGACGTTGTAACGATCATCGTGCCACAATGACACTTTCTGGCCCCGAGTACGGTGTGTTATGAATACCTAGGTTGTATCCAAGGATTGAAATGGGAAGGACGTACGGGAGATCAGTCCCCCTACTTCTCACAGCGCTTAAAAACCGTCCATTATGACGTTTTTCTTTTCAGTAAAGTTCACCGTAATGCTTCAAGATAATAGCCCAAATTAAAATGAACTATTCAGTAATACATTTCTAATACAGTTTTTGAATATTCGTTTTACTTTACAGCTATTATGATTATTACGTCTGGTCAGCGGTCAACCGTATAGCTGATAGCTCCGAGAAATAGTTTTGTACAAATAAAAATACACTCGTATGAAATATAAAACAAATATATAACTAATTAGAAAATGTAGTGATACGTACACAGGATGATGTTTGAAATTGTGTAGGTATCATAGTCCTCGCTGAATTTTATTTTTTGCCAATACAAGCCCAGGTCATATCCATACACTACCTTTCCCTGTACAATATTACAATAATAATTACAAAAAAATAATATACATATTTTTTTAGCTTTTATTAATAAAATAATATATTTAAATCATATTTATATATATTTTTTTCCATGCCAGTTACAAGTTTTTGACTTTATTTTTCTTATTAGATTTAACAACAAGATACTGCACAGCCCCTATTGTATTGTTGTCTTTATCGTTGACAACAGTAGCGTAGCCTACCACAGCGACAGTATTAATTTTCTTTATCGTAAACAGTGAACAAACATAAAAAAAAAAATTTGAAAAATTTTGTTATTTAATCTACCTACCACGTTTATAAATGGTACACAATACATGCATCGGACATAGGTATGTGTGTATGTAGTTATGGAGTGGCAGTGGTGATGGTTACGGCAGAGAATAAATAAAAGTATAGTACGTATATTTTATCAGTTTAGTTCGGTCGATTTAACGTATATTATTGTTGCGTTATTCATAACGATGAAATTCCAATTCAAACTAGAGGAAAAAAAAACGAATCGCCCACGCTTTAAACGTAGTCGGCTTTTCATGATAATGGATGAGTAAATTATATCGATGGCAATAGTAGTAGTAGTAGTAGTACATTAGAAAAATATAAAATATAACCATCGTAACTCTTGTAACGGAAACATTCGACCGGAAATGGAAAAACCTATGAAAAATACGTGTATATATCTATAACGAATAATTGTGCTTTGGCGTTTGAAAATTGATTTATTTTTCTATGATTTCCGATGAAAGTATGGGTGAATCCCAGTGCGGCAGTAAATAAATACCTCGATGAAGTTAAAGTAAAGAAAACGTCGAATACTTGTAGTGTGATCTATAAAAAATTTAATAATACACGACCTATTAAATTTGTAATGTACATTTTAAATGTGATAAAACTATATAGTGTTATAAATAATGAAATATATATATATATATATATAGTTTGGTAAACGATTATGGATTACATTTTCTAGTATTGAAAGAAGTGAAAATCACCTTTATACGACCTAATATCTGATTTTAGTATTTTAAACCTAATATTTTAATTACGAGTATGTCTAGTCTTAATATTGACAAATGGATATTTTAGATTTACTTATAGAATATTTATTATTATGTTTAAGTTTTTGAAAACAATATTATATTTTAGAATTTTGTTATAACTTGTTGGGCCTCATTAAGATCTACATTTAACTAAAATCATTATATAATAGTTATATTTCATTTTATAAAAACGTATAGCCTTTAAATAAAAACTAATATAACGTACTAAAAGTTACTAGAATTTATATAAAATTAAATAGTTGTATCAAAATTAAAAACTATATATGCAGTAAAATAAAACGATTATTCCTCCACATTTTCTTCTAACATGACCAATCAATTTTATGTAAAGCATAGTGGGTATTTGCCATACATTCCTTTACTCCGTATTTCATATGATAAACGCATAATTTAGAATAAAATTATTTCGGCAAGAAGATCTCTACAATTTTTAACACATACGTATATACATTTCATATCATTTATTACTATATAATGTATACAGGAACTATAAATTATTGTTATCAACTCGGTGACGGTGCTCGGCTTTTATAAAACTGATAAAAACTTAGTTTTCCTCATTATTCATACAATTATATTAATATACATATTTCTTATCACTATTATAAATTTATTTTTATTTTTATGTGAAAAATATTATATTTTTTTAAATCGTTATAAATTAGGTTATAAATTGAAATGAAACTATACTTTTTAATATAAATAGTAGTACGATTAGTAGTTAAGCTTATAAAAAAAAAAAAAAAAAACTTGGTCCTATAAGGATAATTAAGGTTAGTTAGTTAGTTATTTATTTAATAAAATAAACATACATATTTTGATATCATAACTTCATAACTAGGGTTGAGATTTAGATGCAAATGTATATTTTTTTCTAATA
The DNA here is from genome assembly GCF_003268045.1 of Sipha flava. Taxonomy (NCBI): domain Eukaryota; kingdom Metazoa; phylum Arthropoda; class Insecta; order Hemiptera; family Aphididae; genus Sipha; species Sipha flava. Next base: position 1,288,372 of record NW_020273306.1, read on the forward strand.
TCTTAACACGTAGGTCCGTAAGCAGAAAATGTGTTTCAAGTGACACTGATTAATTTAATGTAGTTTTTATTTTGTATTGTTTTTTTTTTTACATTTTATGATAAATTTATCTTTATATGAATTTCTAGGGCATATTTTGTTGTTTTTAGAGCATTTTTCAAGTTCTAAATATAAAAATATAAAAATATTAATTTGTACAATTAAATAAGATAGCCGGAGGAATTTAATGATGAAATTAATGATGGAATGAATGATAGGAATGTAGTGAGAGTTAAGGAAAAGGTTAGAGTAGGGAGTTATATTAGTTATATTATATATATATATATATATATATATATATAGCCAGAGGAAGATAAGAATGAAAAAATAAGTTGTCTACTAGGAAGAAGGGAAGGACAGTTAAATATAATGTGGTTAAAATCGCATATTGATTATTCGTGAGGACTAGTAAAGAATGGAAAATAATTAAGGGAAAGCTTGAAAAAATGATGGAGAACGAGACTGTGCCCAATATGGAGGCGGATGAATCCTACGATCAAACGTCTAGAAATGTTAAATTTGCTGAATCATAGAAATTTAGGTATTATGGGGGCAATATGTCTGTTATGAGGCGAAGTTATAAAGAGGAACAAGTAGATTTCGGAAGAGCGTACAATGAATAGAAAGGAGATCGGAAGTAAGAATTAAGGGAGAGAGAGAGGGCTTGAATGAGTTTGAGGAAAGAGCGAGGAGGCAAGCCTGTGAGTAAGAGATAGAGAGGAATTTTTTGGAATCAAGAGTGAAGATGTACCGAAGAGCATTAATTATTGCATAACATTCGGTGGCAAAGGATGACGCGTGAGAGTTTAATTATTCAGAAAAAGAAATATTCAGAGTAGGAATAAAGAAGGAGAAACCAGTCGAGCCAGTCATTTGTGAAGACTAATAGAGATCGTAGAAAATTGAGTAGAACAAAATCGTTAAACAATGAATCAACAAGGGAGTTTGTGAGGGAAGAAAGGCCAGAGCGATAAACGAATGGGATGAAATTCGAAAAAGAGTAAGCGACAAAGACTAGTATGGGATGCGTTTAAGGTACGTAAGCCCAAGAAGTTTTGATTGAAACAAAAGTGCATAACAAGATGCATATCATATAAACTTTAAAGATGTATAGATTTAACATGGAATAGATAATACTTATATACGTAAACTTAAGCTATATTAGTAGGTAATGAGATTTCAATTTAGATTTATACTAGCACGCCAATAAATTATATACACATATTTATTACTCGAGTGGTATTTATTTTATTATATAGCCGTAATCGGGAAGCCATATGACTCTAATGTAATTTGTGAAAATACCAGTAATTTTTTCAAAAAAAACGTGTGCCTGTAATAGTATACATTATCACTTAATTTATCGGTTAATAATTTATTACGGCTAAAGCCGGTAACTGGATCAGAATTGGAAAATACAAATAAACTGAATTATAACGTAGGAGAGAGAAAATTTAATCGAGAAAAACACTAAAAGATGGAAATTCGAGAAACTGAAGTATAATTCTTTTCCTTGCATTACAAAATGCGGTTCGTTCGAAAAGACGCAATTTAGTGGGCAACCGTCTTTATGCTATCGGGCAAGACGGCGAGATACATAATGTAACGCGAGAACAAATCTGTGGAACATTATAGTATCGGCGAACGAGCAGTGGTGGCAATTTATTTAAATTGTTATCGTTAGTTTTTTAATTTATCTCATACCGTCGCGTATTTTATGGCTTCCGTCCATACGTGTATGTAAACGCATATTGTATTATTGTACTCGCTTACTTACGGATGTCCTATTCTATTATGTACTTGTGTGTACGTATAAATATTATGACTGGCCATACATAACGCCACACCGGGTGACGATAATTATTATTATTGTTACATCGCGGTACGTACTCGGTTAATCGAATGTCAACACACGGTACTCGTATGTGTGCATGTGATTGAAATTAGTTATTTTTTTTTATTTTTTTATTTTTTTTCATAACTATAAACGAACGCACAACATAAAGATAATACGACCGCGTTTATTATTCATAAGAACTTCTTTCTTCACGATCGTAATTATATAATTATTATTAGGTATTTATTCATTCGTTTTCCGTGTAGGTACGCGTACCTACTATTTTAAATCACTTTATATTGTAAACTAAATGAAATGGCGTTTGAAAAAGTTCACGGAATACGTACAGAAACTATCCGAGTAGACGCGTATGGTTATTATTATCGCGACGGTTATTGTAATATTATCGTCGGCGAACGAATCGAAAACAAGCTGCTACTACCTTGCCGACCGCCACCCGGTGCCGACGGCCTAAATGGACTCTTGCCAAACGCACCTCGACTGGTCGAGTCCCGTGAGAAAAGTAAATAAACCTCGGCCGCGCGCGCCGCCGCACCAGAACGATCCGTAAAACAATTTGCGCGATGCGATTACCGCGCGCGGCGAAAACAGTCCCCGTTCACGTGCAGCGAGTGGATGGGAAGGGGGCAGAAGTGCCCTGCGTACGCGTTACTCATGCGCCACCGCCGTCACCGTTTCCGTGCAGGTACGACGCGCAGGCGACACGAAACGGTTTTTTTTCCTTCTCATCTATTTTTCATCGGCGAATTGGACACAAAACCACTTAAGACGAGGTTTTTTTTTTTGACGAATTTCCAAAAAAAAAAAAAAACTGTGAATTGATACGAACACTAAAGTAAACGACCACTAGAAACAACATTTATAGCTCATATTTCATATACCTACAGTACAAAACGTGTTTATTCAGCGTATATATGTATAATATTATGGTCTAGTAAAAAGTATAGTGCAAGATATATCTTACACGCATATGCAATATTTCCTGTTCGAATTGAATTTATGATTTTACATATCTTTACATACTATACACACACACACACACGTATATATATATAATGGTTTAATACTTTGATCTCAAAACTCTTGCAGTACATCAAAATCGATATACAAACTCGTTTCCATGGCTGTGCAACAATAATAATATTATAATACGAAGACAATATTTCAACGCCGAATGTCATTAATGTTTCCGATAATCTATTGAAGAATAATTTGGAGTATTATTATAATAGGTACAAAAAAAAAAAAAAAAAAAGTATAACGAATAAATATATCGTCGAAGTAAGTAAGTAAAATTCGTTACAAACTGTGATTCTAACACGAGTATTACAGTCGATCAATACTACATCAAAAGTATAATACTTTTATAATGATTATGTATTATACGCAAATGCACTATGAATATTTGTATGCGTGTATTATGTATATTATATTGTGTTTTCAAGCTTTTTAAAATTTATATATATATATATATAATGTCTTGGAAACCAAAGACAAAATTCAAATACATTATTCATTTGTTTGAATAACCCATAATCTGATTTAAAATAAAACCCCGTTCAATAATGACAACCAAATTTATACAGGCTACTGCTTTATATAGGTACTGTTAGTTGAAACATAAAATTTGATTTCAAACGATGATATGAGATTTTATTAAAATGTGTATACCTTTTTTCCATAACTCAATGGATCACGATTACGTCGAGCCGTTCAAGGATGATCATTTAATGTAAAATATACATCATGCATACATATAATAATATTGTGACAAAAGAAACAACAGAACAGAATCCTTTTATTTTTATAGGTTCTTGAATTATAATATTATAGTTCTTTTTTTACATTTTTACAATGACCATATTATAATGAGTTGATAAAAAACTTATCAAGTATGTTTTGTGTACTAATGTAGAACTACATTTATTTCTATTATTTATTATAACTAAAGACAGGATTTAATTGATATTGCAACTTTTTATTGATACCAGGTAAATCAAATCTGATCAAATATTTATACGAATCGGATTAATTACAGTCTTTCTATTTAATTTAATAATGCAATTTTTTGCAATTTTTAAAGTTTTTAAAATTTTTGCAATTATTGCAATTTTGTATACTTTGCTTGATAAAATATACAAACTATTATTTCTAAAATAATTTTAAAATAAAACTATAAATACGAAGTAAATTTTTAAATGTATTTAAATGTATTTTAGCATTTTTAAAATTATATTCATCTGAGTTATCCACAAAGCTCACTAGTTTAGATTTATCAAATAATCAATTACTTAATAGTGTAAACATATTTAGTGAAATTGAAAATATCCCAATAGGAAAATAGTTAAAAATAAATTAAAATATGCCTTAGAATAAAATGAAGAATACAAAACAATTAAAACTTACTCTGAGGTTATAACAGGAAATCAAAGTGTTAATTTAGATGTAAAACCAATTTTTTTAAATTATTTTAAATATGTATCGATAACAAGTGTAGATGTTGAACGTACTTTTTCATTATTTAATCATATTTTAAGTAACAGACAATACAATTTTCAAGAATATAAATTAGAAATGTATATAATTATAAATTTTAATTAAAAAAAATGATATATTTCGTAAATATTATATTAATACCCATAATATTATTTAAGTAGGTAATTAATAAATATATTTAATATGATTTTACTATATAATTTTAATGTATTTTTCATTGCAATTTTGATAAATGTTTAATGCAATTAATTCCGGTCTTTAATTATAACATATTCTTATATTTAATAGTATATTATACTTAATGGAACAAAATATAATATATAATGGTAAAATATAAAACATAGTACTATGTTATGTCCGGATTTTTTTTATATAAATTATATGGTAAGAATCTAAATCAGCGAAATTAATATTTAATGTAAGCTATCAAAGGAAACACCCCTCTAAACTGCTTTTGCAAATAAATATGCAACTTATCAAAACTTGTTATTAGTTAAGAAGGAGGGTTGTGGGTTAGTCTGTAAACTTTTAATGATCTCGTGAATAATAAATGTTCATATCCGTTAATGGGTGAATACCACTTTTTTTCATTTTTGATTATTATTCAATTCATTCAACGCCATTTTTTCTTTTGTGTGAATATATAAACAAAACGTTAAAATAAGTATAAATGGCTGGAAAATTAATCGTTGCTTGTGTGATGTAAAGGTCTACTTTTTTTTTTCCATATACAAGAATATTGTGGAAAAAAAAATAAAAAAAAAAAAGTTACAACTGTATCCATATAGTTGTAATAAACAAACCATAACCGACATGATAACGGTGTGGAAGCTTAGTTTGTTAATGTTGATGCAGGTGTTATCATGGCTGGGGTTCCACCTGTGTGTTTACCCACTCGCACAAAATTGGTTAGATGACACCGCATGTAATGCACACCGGAACAATCGGTGCAGCTGGTGTTTTTTATATTTATTTTTTATTGTTTTTACGTTTTGTGTACATGCGGGGCCCTTACGGACCGATAAAACTTCTCTATTATTACGTACAATACTTGGGTATGTTTAAAGCGACAGACTACTACAGTTCTATTTATTTTCCAAGTAATAAGCGCATTATAAAAAAATTATTTAGTATTGTACTTTGAAGTGACTACACTGCGACAAGAGTATTCGTATAAAATGAACGTTATTAATTTTTTACCAACTAACATTATTAATTATGCACACAATTATACACATGTAAGTAAACCGTTATTTAATTATGTAACCGTCATTTCTGTAAAAAATCGAAGAACGCTACACGGTAGTTCTAAACAGACAATAGAAGCCATCTGTCAGAATTAATTCACTATCAAACGCAACACTTTTATAGGATATAAAATACCGTTTTGTAAGCGGTATAATATTATTCTATACCAAACAACGACGTCCAAAACAGTAATGGTGGTTGGATGATATAGTTAATAGGTAAATGCCAGATTTAAGACGGATTTTTTATGAATACCTAGACGATCATCATGACTGCAACACAGAGGAGTGGAAGGAATTAATTTTGGCAACAAAGAGCGTAGGCGGTCTGTAATGTCAAGATAAAAAGATAATTAAAAACAATATGGAATGGGTTAGTAAGCAATTTAAACAGGCCATTCGGGACGTTCGCAAACGTCTTATAACCTAAACTCTATTAGATACTCACTTCGAATTAGATCGATAAGGTTCGAAACAATTGCTTAACGGACAGACACAAACGTTTAACATTGTGCGCATGAGGTATCATAATCAGTCAATACGACAAAGCAGTGTTAATTATTCACTATCCGTCCACAACACTACAGTACAACACACACACATACATATCATACGGCTATTGTTTTAAAAGTAATAACTACTCGTAATAATAATATCTCGATCGGAGGTATCTGCGACGAGATGCGTCTTTTCGTTACGTTCGTGGTTATGCGTCCACGAACGACTACGAGGACACATTGTATGTAATATCCTTTGAATACACACACGCGCGCGCGCAATTATTGTACAATGTATGGTGAGCGTGTGTTTGTAATAATATGAACGGACATACGCGTGTGCGTAAGGAACGAGTTATTGTGATAATTAAGGACGTAAATGTGATCGCGCAGCCACCGCCGTACTTCTACACTGAGAACGACCGGCTGGACGATTATGACGGTGTGGGGCGTGTACCTACGCGCGATGTGTTCGCGCGCGCGAGCCCGTGCAGCAGCCGCGCAAAATTTTCCATGAAAGTGCCGTGTGTGGGAGAATAAGAAATATTTTTAGTCTCGGCTCGTTGCGCATGCACACGAAAACGTGCTCCGCGGGAGGAAGATGATCGGGGGGGGGGAACTAAGGGAATATAATCATAATAATATAATGATATGCATGCGCACACAAAGAGACGACGAATCGCATAAGGACCAGTGGGTGAACGGAAAAAACTAGCTCTACTCCCAGTCAGGAGATATTCTCGCTCGTACAACATTATGGCATTTATTTTATTAATACATTTTATCTTATTTTATTGTACATACAACACAATAGTTAGACTATTTTATCTTCTTCCTCTATTGTTGAATGAACATATACCATGTTTTATATCAGTAAATTTGCTTTTCGGAAAAAAAAAAAAAACTGAGAAATAGAACTTTTTTACTTTACATATTTTAATAGTTTTATTTATTATTTTTGAACAATACTTCTGTAATTCTACGCAATAAACTCTAAATATTATTGTAAAACACCTTCTGACGCTCAAGATCTACATTCGTATATTGTAATTGTACATCGCGAAAGAGCAGCGCTGCGGTTAGGAAGAACATTTTAACATCGTGCCCCCTCCACGTACGTCGCTATATTGTTTGCAGTGATTTCGAATGCCAACGTGTAGAAGCAAAACAAGTTTCCGGAAAACGTGTAGTGCGTGTACTTACCTATATGTTACTCGTGTATTGCACTCGGACAATATTGCTTGAATCGACTTAATCGGCTATTTATATATATATACCAATACAGGTGGCGTGTAAGCCGCCACCACAAGAGAGTTGAAAAATCCGTTGCACCGAACGTGACCAGCGTCCAGATGGTCTCCATATCGAGACCCGTTCACACTTCGACCGACAAAACATCTCTGTAATAAGTTCCTTGTACGACTGACGGAGACGGTGGTCTTTTTATCTCGGTATATTTATTTATTTATTTTTAAGGCGAACTAATTAAGTAGAAAGAAAATCTTTCTCAAAGAAACGGTGGACCATTGTTGGTTGGCCGTGGGTCACGATTTGATCATAAACAACCGTCCTTAAACCACGTGCCCTCCCTCTCTACCCAGCACATTCCACTACTATCGTCGGTCGATGTTCGAACAGCGCGTGTACGATTTAGTTTTTTTTTTAGCGTTTTTGATTCAACTTAATGTTACGTTGAGTACATTGTGCTTTTATACAATTAATGGTGATTATACTATTATCTGTATCCACCCCATGGTGAACAACTACGGGGGAAAGCTGTTCAAACGTATTGTGTATACTGATATCTGGACTTTTTCGAACTTTTTTTGTAGCAGTCGGTGTATGTAGATAATATGAGTACATGCAAAGTTTTTTATTTATACACTTTTCAAGGAACGTCAATTTTACGGTCAGTTTAAAGATTGTGAACGACATTACTCGTGCATTACTATCGTTCTTTGTAGTTGACCACGCCTCAAACGAGCTACTGCCAATAAATTTGATAGCTTTCTTCTTTTCGCTGCAGTTTCTTTCTTCTATTTTTTTTTCGCGTTTATGATCATTTTCATTGTGCTCCAAAGCATTTAATGTTATATATACACATACACATGCATATGTATTTTATATATATTTATATATATATATATGTATTATTCTCAATAAAGTTTAATAGATCATAAAAATGTCTTTGGCATTAGTGATCTGTCACCCAGCCAAAAAAAAAGGAATTATATTACATACGTCGATACCACTATTTCTCGCGATATTCCAGAAGTAATAAAGTAATAATAAACATACAAGTAAATAGGTACCTCTGATGATAATTTGTTTGAACCAAAAAAAAAAAAATATTCACAATCATCCATAGTATATCGTAATAATATATAACAATAACAAAATGTACCGGATCTGGTGCTTTGAGGTGGACTGAACACACGACGACCACGGAGAACAATGGCGAATTAAAGCCGGTTTGGTTTTCATTGTTTGATTTTTACACTCGTCCACCGGTGACGGACTGCATCGACCACCACTGGACACCGTTGGCCGTTCTTGACCCGGTCCGGAGATAACCGTGTTACACCCGGTGTAACACTATTAAAACTACATCGAATACCGTTGCACTGCGCACACGCGTACGGCAACGACAAAAACGCAGTGCTTCGATTACGTTTTGTAGAGAGCGAAACGGGGCAGGAACGCAGAGCGCGATTTATCGCATTGGGCACTCGCTGCACACACAACCCGCACATTATTTTCCTCTCTCCATCGCGGAAAAGCCAATCCTCGTTTCGACGTCGCCGTCGCACCGCGTTATTTGTTCGTTCGTATACAAAAGTAACACGGCACTAACTGCTGCGGAACAATTTCATTTTGTTCTTTTCGAAACACGTCGAGGACAGAGAAACGAACCGTGGCCGGATCTCCGGTCGTTTGAACACGGTGGCATCGTCATCGCCGCCGCCGCCGCCATCGGTTTCCAACACGGCCAGGGTCACCGGCATGACCTTGCTGCGCGCAGTACACTCCCACGCGCTCTTTCGAGTCGTTTCGTTTCTTTTCTGTGCGTGTACGTATTTTATATATTTGTATTAATGTCTGTGTATAACGTGTATCTATTATCATTTCCTTCTCCGTCGCCATGCAATCGTTTCAACTCCTTAACGGAAATCAATCGAAATGTATCTAATAACTTTTCTAAACGACTGTTATTTTTTATTCGTTTTTTCCCCCTCCATTCATTGTCTCTTGCATACCGTCGCTTCGTGTTTGCCAGAGGTGAATTTGTCACCATTCGAGTGGAAACGTTTGCAGATACCCGAAAGCGGTACGATAGAGTTCACTGCGAATAATTTGTCTACTATCGGATGGCCATTGACGATGGTCCAATAATAATCTTCAACGACGAGCCGATCTCATCTGGTTCGCGCGTACCGTTTACCAAACGATGGAAAAACAACATCAATAGTAATAATATTGCAAGCGAGCAAAGCACTTTGCATTATCAGATTACAATGCGTTTACATGTACGGTAAAAAACACCGTTCGCGTTATTCAATCGATGTATTATCGTCGTGGAAACATTTGAATGAGTGCGGCGACGACCAACCGAACATATCCTCGAAACCGTTTGAACCGATCGGGTTCTAAATTAAAAAGCACGCGGTCCGCAAACTCGTACACCTCCTGCCGCACACGTTTTAAGGTCAATTCACATGTACAGACACCACGCGTGGCAGACACGGCACAGACAGTAGGTTTCATATTAACCAGCACTCCACATACACTGTATTAGTGGACAACAAGCAAACCAATTTAGTAGCGATGCGTAGTGCGTTATCGTATGTAGAGTAAAACTCACGTGAAAATGTTTGGTAATTTTTCTATGGAAGATTTGGCGGTAATCGCGATCGCCCTCGATGAGTTGAACGGTGATATAAAATGGAAAACAAAAACAGAGACCGATCGCAGTGCATCGGATGAATGAAAAAACGCAGAGCGAATTCGACAGCAACGACGTCGGCCGGCGGTGACGGCGCGTACACCGAACGGCCGTGCGGGCATGTGTATCGACGACGACCGGCGCAGCGGTCCGACAACACAAAGCCCCGTCACGCGTGACCCGCGCGCACTCGGGCCGTGTAGCTGTAGTGCACAATATGCAGCGCGTACTCTTTGTCTTCGCTTCGGTTAAGCATACGACGACGGGCTCGCAGTCCGTTACCCGTTGCCGTGCACGTTTTACATATGTTTACCGGATTGGTACGCGACGAGCTGCGACAACGGCAACAGCGGTACGATAACGATAATGTGGTATATAACAGTGGTAATATTGTTTTTGTCAACGTCGTCGGAAATGATGGTTTTTCGCATACCGCCACCACGGTTCTTTTGAGCGATGTTATTTGAAAAAAAAAACAACCAGCCCGGAAGCCCCTCGAAAGTCTATAATCACGTCGGATTCGGAACACTCGTGATACGCGTGTACCGTATGTAAATGCGTACATTGTTGTATTTCACTGTTACGTTGCTTGGTCTAACGGGAGTCTCCGCCGTGCGCACGAGAATAAAATAAACGTATAATACTGATCGATATACAGTCGGACCTCAACGTAACGAATGTTTCTGTTTAACGAAACTCACCCTAAAAAATTGTTTATTTCATGGGGTGATACAAATGGTGTCTTTAATTATTTTAATAATAGCAAATGCAAATGAGAGTGATTCAACGCAATATAAAATGACGATTCTTCGACAAAAAAATAAAAATAAAAATAATTTATTATAAGGTACCTACATGAAAGTATACACATCAAAATGTCATCACTGCAAACATACTATTATACATATTATTTATTATTTATAACTATATAATATTATTATTATTATTAATATATACATTGTTGTTTTACATAATTATTCCGAATATTATTATTATTATTATTACATTTCGTACGGTAAAAACAAGTGAATAATTGCAATTGTTTTTAATACGATTTCTATTTTAAGTTTTTTTTTTTTTTTTTTTTTAAAAGAAATATCAAACTCGTTAAGCATTGCTTTGATGCTATTATAATGTAGATATTTTTAAGGTTCACGTGTATACCGCGTTGGTGTTGATCGCTAAGAACTCAAACCACATGGCTATACATACCTCACGGCTCTGTGTATATACACGAGTTTATAAACGCACGCACGTGTATGTGCGTATGTTCGCACCTCGAAGATTATTATTATTATTATTTATCTTATCGACCGAATGAAATATTGTTCGTGTAGAGTATTGTGTTCGCGTTGAAAAACTCGCGGTCTTTTCACATCGTACAGCATATATACGCGCGTGCAGTGCCTATAGTTACACCCGTTCGTCATTGTACCTCGTCTCCAAAAGTCACATGCTTCATTATTCATTGGCGAGTTTGTATAGCCGCGCAAGCATAACCCGAGTGGGTGGACAGCAGCGCAGGCGTGCATAGTGTTTTAGGATAATATGGTATTTTATTTTGTACTTTTTTTTTTTAATACTTTTATACTTTTAAACCAGTGGTTCTCAGTGGCACAATAGCGTCTATTCATACGTATAAATATATATAACAGCGTCTGACCCCGGCAATGGTAATTATTAATTGCTCGTTATGTGCCACATTTGAATATGAATGCGCACCGTGTGTAAACGGAGAGCTCGTGACCGTGTTCAATGCTAAGAAAGAAAAGTGGAGCGATGTACACGAGGAGTATCATATAGTGACAGTATGTATGTTTGTATAAAAAGAAATATTTCTGAGGCCATTATATACCTATATGTGTGTGTGTGTGTGTGTGTGTGTGTGTGTGTGTGTGTATGTGTATGAGTGAGTGTTGATGCGCGCGCGCGCGTATGTAACGGGCAAACGGTTTTTTAATGGATAAAGTCATCCCAGGATATTCTCTTTTCTCCCTATCTTCATCGTATGCACATTCTCCCCCCAGTTTTAATCTATATTATATAGATGGGTTACTTACAGTTATATTATAATATACGCAAGCATATTTGAAGGTTGAAGTAGTATCTGAGCATTTTGTTTTTTAATATACTGATTATGTTTTCATTCGATCGTTAAATATTTGTATATATATATATTAGTGAAAATAATGAAACATTGGCATTTAAATATTAATTTGTTGCTGTCAAAATTCGAAAACTTTCTGTGATATAAACAGTTAATTTTGATTCAAAATATAATATTTGTATAAACTGAGGATACATTATACTAATACACGGATATTTTCAACATTACATCATGCATAAGAACAGATATTTTTTTTAAACACAACTTAAAATCGCGTCTTGGATTATATTATTATATTTTTGTAGTTACGATATTCTCCATATACACACATAATTCGTAATATAACTTTTTGAGTTATTTTTTTCTGATAGAAATAATTCAATTACATGTCATAATTGACTGGTAAAACTGGTTTTGTGACGCTTACATGAACACTATAGTCTATACTTTATGATATGGATTCAGTATTATCAACGCAAGTATTCTACACAACACTATGAGATCTAAATCAACATAGGAATCGGATTTGATCAAATTTCCTATCGGTTTACATAAACCAATGTCGTATTTGACTGCATAGTAAAAATTAAAAAAAAAAAAAAAAAAAACTATGTACAGTATATTGGATTGCTTAATCAATTCAGTATCAAGTTAAAATAGTGTTCAATAAATACTTACGTCATATCGGTGTTAGTATGCTTCTGAGCATGTGAATCTTTCGGTAGAATGCCTTGTGTCATTTTTAAATTGTCTAACACTAATTGTCGTCGAGTGGTAAAATGCGGTAACTTTAAGTCTGAAAAAAATATAAACCTTAATTTAATGTGTTCATTAAAAATAGCAACACATTTCGTATGCATATAACTGATAGGCATACAATTTGACAGGTTTTGAAACTGGATGTATATCTACCGAATTTATAGGTACATATTATTACGTACAATTCATTTCATATAAAAGGAGCCCACACAAACCAACACGCCGCAAACATTGTGGTTTTAAGCCCTTTTGAATTCCTCCGCCTACAGCTGTGGTTACATAACATTTTATGATACCTTGTAATTCCTTTTTAACTTAGAATGAAGGGACAATAATACAGACATGTTAATATGCATAGTTTGAACGTTGCGCTTATACAACTTCAGGCTGTTAAAATTCAATCGAGTTTTTAAAATAAAATTGTAGTTCAATTTTTTAAGATACATTTATAACCTAGTTTTTTTTAGCACATACGTGATTATTACATTATTTTTGTTTAGAAAAAATATGTTCATAATTTAAAACAAAAATTTATTATGAAAACACGTAGGACCGATATTATTATAAAATCATTATTCGGCTTAAAGATAAATGTTGAAATAATGATGTTAAGTGTATATTCAGTGTACATATACAATACATATACACACAAATACACACACACACACACATATATATATATATAATTTATATACAATAGTCTTTGCAGATATTTATTTATTAACCACGCAGGCACGACGAGCGAAATTATATTACCGTTGATTATCGCAGAATGGGCTACGGGGTGTGATGATGGATTACGTGAGTAGACGGTCGTTTATTGTGGACGAATAGAAAAAAAAAATTTTTATTTATTCACGAGACGCGTGCGCGCACGAATATAATACATAGATCTTCATCTGCAGCGTATTGTAATGATCGCGTACGACGGAATAAGTTAAAGATGAATGTCATCGCCAGACAGACGCGCGTTACGATGAACTACGTATGAATAATACTCCTATATATGCGTGTAAGGGCGTTGGATTCCGAAAGACAACCGATTTAACCGATTGATCGATACAAACGTCTCGAAATGATCACTATATGTATATATTATACAGGCAATAATTACAATTTTAACCCAGCGAGTTTATAATAGCAATAATCACGTATTTGCATCACACGAACTAGTAATAATAATAACGAAACCTTTATACGTACGACGAAGAGAATAAATACTTGGATGTTTTGTCCGATAGCGTATGTATGCGGTGGTGACCGTCCGTATTACGTGTACGGCGAGCCGACAAAGAGTGAACACTGACATTTAGCGTTAACTTCAACCGTCCGCCGGTTGGAACAACTCAAAGTCGATGAGGTTGCGGTCGGTTCAAGTAGCCCCGCCGCGTGGTCGTGAACGCGTTTTGTTGTATAACATATTACTAACGGAATCGGCTTCCGAAGAAAGTGTATCGGTGAACAACGCTAATAGTTAGAATATGGTATTAAAAGAACGGTGATCTTGTTATTATCGTACCGAATGCATTTTGCACATCAGCGTAGTTGTTGAATACACGAAATTATGAAATAATATAAAAATTTAGAAAAATATTGAGAACACATAACATATCAAGTGTAGTGAAATAATAAAAAATACTAAATCTGTGTTCATCAGCAATGTTATACGAGTGTCGTCAATACGACAATAATAATAATATGTTAAATTTTATGAGCCGCGGTGTTTATAATTTAAAATATAATTAATACTCCGATGATATAAACATTCGAATATATGTATGTTTTCTAAATGCGTTGATAACTGTTAAGTACCTATTATAAATATTTTGAAGTCTTATAATTAAAAATGTAATAACTACATTTCATTTATATAATATATGCTTGCAGAAAAAGTTATATTTGAAAAATGAATCATTTCAGTGTACACGAATAGTTGATAGCTTACAACATCTGTGATAATTTATTTTGACAGTTTTTTTTTTTTTTTAAGAAAAAAATTGTTTGAAACGAAGCAAATTATAAACTAACCACAAAAAATACAATAAAACTCAGATAGCCAAAGTATTACATCCATCCAAAATGAACTGGAAGGTCGCCTAGTAGACCAATTTTTACAGTTAATCTAGTTTGTCACACGCGTTGGAAATTAATGTTTATCATACACTCAAAATCTCAATATCGTTGTATTCATCGTATTTTTCTAATTTGTTTTCTATGACGACATTATACACATATAAATATATACGCACAATGTTTTGTTTCTTTCACATGTCAAAGATATATAAAACGTCTCTAACGTTAAATATTTATACTCGTATATATATAAATATATAATATTATGTTATTTATGTTATACGTATATATTGTGTATAGGTGTGTATATAGTATAGACATGCCAGGCGCCACGTTAACGACATAAAACCACATTAAGTTTTTTTTTTTTCACATCTTCGTTTCAATGATCAACCATTGTCAAGTGGTTTCCTTGCAGTAATTACCGTTCGATTCACACGGCGTGTTCATCTTGGCCCGACTTGGAGGAATGGTATCATAGACGACAATATACTAAGTACAATGATTCCGCAGACTGTCAATATTCATGGTATATCGTCACTCGACGGTAACATGAGAAATGAAAATCGAATCTATGTCAATCCTGGTGATCTTTTAATAATAAATAATGATCTGACGAAACCTAACGAAATCACAATATCAAATAACTCAACATTTTATGTGATTCTAGTTGTTAGAGGTTAGAATGAGGTGAATAAAATCGATTTGTTGCGACAGAGAGTACACATACAAACACACACAAATACTCATTCATACACACACACACACACACACATACACACACACACAGAGGAGGGGCAGATAATCCAACACTGTTTTATATGTTTTATCCCAACAAGTCGTCGATAGCGCGACTACAGCACGAGAGAGACTAGAATTGTACGCTTATAAGTATTGCACATAGAAAACGATTACTGTTCGCAAAGTCTCGTAAATAAAACCAGTTCAGAATCCTTTGTGACAGTTTACCATAGCAAAAAAATAAAAATGATCTCGTATATTAATAAAAAGAGGAAAATATAGTAACAATTTTCTCTAAATCTTGAACCAACTACGACGCTAAAATATATGTCCCAACGACATTTTAATTGCAATAATGGGTACATAGTGCGATAAAGTCTTTATTGCATTAAAAACATGTCGAGTAGTCGAACAAAACCTAAAGTGAAGTGTTTGAATAATTATAATGAGTAACAATAAAGATTAGAAGTGAGCGAGAGAAATATAACTTCATTACTTTATGTACCTACTTCATAATTAAAAAAAAATATATATTACCATTTAGTAAATTTAATATATTAATTCGGTTTTAAAATAAATTCTATCTATATAGATACATTGTTTATAAATGATACTCATTTTCTCCATCATATTTTTAAACATATTATTTACATAATTTATGTTATATAAATATTTATTCATCAACAATTTTTACATTTTTTTTATCATGTTTTTAACAAGCAAATATATTTATGATTAAAATTCGATTTAAAATATCCTGTTATTCGTGGATACGATATCTATTTGAGTAAATCAAAAATTATTATAGATTTTTAATTTTTCAAAACAATATGTTTATGAAAATTCAGACATAATTAAATGACGGTAGTTGACAAGGAAATTACTCAATTACAAATCGTCCAAAGAAAAGTTATCACTCTCGATGAATCATAATATTATCTTCATAAGTTACGATTAAATCCCAGAGAATAAATGTCATCCCTTTTTTGCCATTATGCAATATATATTTTTAAATAGTTCAACAATTTATAATTTCTTTATCAATAAAGGAAGGGATTGTTAACCTCTAAATTCTAAAAAGATTATGGGACTATAAAATTGCATATAAGTAAAAAATAAAATAAATATTAACGAAGTCTTATTTATAAACGCGACTATACCGCTGGACCAGAGAAACTCGGCTCGCATCGTTGGGCTTGAGTTTAAAAATAAATTACAACTGCAATATTAAATATCAGCGGTTCAAGAATATTGCGGGACAGCTGTAAATTATAAATAATCATTTCCTCTAGTTTATTTTCCTTGGCTAGGTGTATCGGCAAATATCGGTGGCTGCTAGTGTCTCCGATGGGGCTATGAGCAATTTTAAATTTAGCTTTAAAGTAATCACTTTATACATTTTTATATAGTCTAGATTAATATTGATATTGCACTTTATTAGAAATAAACTGTAGTTAAGTCAATTAAATTAACTACCTGAAGTTTAAAAACCTTATATTTTAGTAACATACACTATTCAATGTTAAATAAGCGTCTTATATGTTTTTTTGGTTTTAAAATCAAATTTGTTTGTGATGATTGTGATGATGTTTGTGGTGATTTTTAAAAAAAAAAAAATGTATTTTATATTAAATGTTGAAATAGGCTTATTATATTATTTATATTTAAATTAACATTTTTAAATGTTTCAAAGGAATGGTTCTCCATTTTTTTTATTACCTCACAAATAAATTATTTTTATTACTCAGATAAATTGAAAAATTTAGCACCAACTAACTCAACAAAGTATATAAGCAACGAAATAAATCTAAAAAGAATTTAAATTTACTGGCAAACATTTATTTGATAATATTTGGGTTGTGCTATTAAATGTAAGAAAGATGGGATTAAGAAAAGTAAAATTAATACACGTCATAGTTATATTCTGTAAACAAAATAGATAAAACACTCATCAAATAAATTAGTAATTATAAATATAAAATAAAATAATTCAAAATATTGAATTATTTGCATTAATAAAAGAAGAAAAAAATGAATGCATTTATTATCTTCATCAATTAGACTAAACACTTGAGATTGATTTTCCAGGAAATTATACCATTAATTCATTACAGCCGTAAATGTCCATTAAATAATTCCATAAAAGAAAAACTGTTGAAAAGAATCCTATCCTTGTTTTCCTTCGTCACACTGAATTATTTTATATACGTAACAAGAATGTTTATAATTTTATAATGTACACGTACATTTTGGTAAGACACGTGTTCAACTAATCAATGATTATAAAAGGTCATAATATATTTGAAATAAGTGTGATGGTAAAAAATGATAGGGTAAGGAAAACGAATTTTTTAGTGCTAAGGTCGAATGACGTTGCTAAAACCTTTTACTAAAGATGTATACAAAAAAAATATTACATTTTCTATTTGATTATTTACTTAATTTAAAATGTCACGACGAGAAAAATTGTATAATTTCCAATTTAAATTTAAATAATATTATTATGCTACTATATTTAACTACTAAAACTTTAGTGTCTCTTGTTTTTAATTTACTATCAAATATCAGTGTGAGTATAAGCTCAACCTTACCCATAAATACAAACAATATAATTTTAATTTTGTATAAAAACCAAGAATATATACCTACCCTTCTGGGAAAGATAAAATTCAAACATTATAGTAAAACTGGCCGTATACATAAATATATAAAAGTTATAAATTGTATTCTGAACACGAATTGGACCTTTCAATGATATATTATATGAATATCTAGTAGTTACCAAAACGATATTTTTTCTCTTTAAAGAATTTATTTAAATTGCTTGTCGTCCATCAAGAATTCCATACTGATGTTTAAACGTAATGGTCTAAAGAAAAGCGTCAAAGATAACTTAAGTTTATTTTTTTGAATTCAACGCGATTTATCATTTATTCTCGTTGACATATTTGAACAATTTTTTCACCAACTTGAAAGTAAATTATACGTAACATAACTCTAGTACTAGTAGGACATTAGTTGTATATAATAATCAAGATAAAAAACATATGATCTTTAGAAAATTTAAAATATCCATTGAAAATAAATTGAATAAATAATTGTCAAAATTAATTGTACTGCACTTGAAATACATCCTAATTTTACTATATAATTATATTTTCAACTATATATCTAACCAATTTTAAATAATTTTAAAAAAATATGATTATAATATATTAGTAAAAAAGTATTAATCCCAATAAGTACATGATAAACACTCCCAAATACTATTTAAAAATGTCGATATATTACCGAGATTAATTATCCAACCGCCCGCCTTCATATAAGCCCACATGTATATATATATTAATAAATATTTAATATAGGTACTTACACATATTTATAAATATATCTTAGAGTTATAATCAAATAGCAAAATAATCGATTCATAATTTTAAGTTTTTAATTTTATCATTATGCCTAAAAAGCATAGAAGAATCGATAATGATCATAATAATTATTATAATCGTGCTGATAAGATTCGTACTTCAGGCATTATATATGTATTTCAGCATAATTTTATAATTTTATCTACCTACGGATATAGCTGAATAATTTCGTCAAAAATTAATAATCATCTGAGATGTATTCATATTGAGATGGGTCATGAATCACACACCCTTATTTAATACAATCAACACACTATAAGAACTTCAATACATTTTGATATTTAGTAATTTAATTCTCATTTAATGCTTTTTTTATCAATAACAATTATGATAGCTATATTAAAAATTTCCTTGAAATATGTATAGGTATAATAAAATAATAAAATAAAATAATAATAAACTGTTAATTCAACTTTTAAAAACGAAACTCAAAACATAATTTCAGAATTATAATTTGAATATTTAAATTTTATTTAGTCATAAATATATATCAACTGAATATGTGGAATATAAAAAATGATAAAATAATTTCTATTGCCCAGGGGGTCTAAGTTATAATAATAATTAATAATAAGCAATGTCCGTGACTTCTAATAACATACAAGTTTTAGTAGAACAAATTAAAACTAAATACCTAAGTGATGTGCCATTAGTGTAAAGGACATTGGTTCTATTGTTTTTTCGACTTAACGATCTAGTATAGAATATTAGGAAATACCGTTCCTGTTAAGAAGACATTAATCCTTAATGTCTCAGTACCAAAAGGAAGCAAAAATAATACCTAAAGAGATAATGTATAAGTGATGTGAATTATATATATTTTAAAATACTTATAAGCTATAAACACTTTATTTGAAAAAATTGTGAGTGTTAATTATCTTAAACGTATAAATATGTAATACAAACTATATATGAATTTCCACTTATACATAGGATAATTAATATAAATAACTTAAACATGTATTTATGACTAACGACCATATAAACTTTATACTTGTATAGAAAAATAAATGTGTTTAACGGAAAGTTTTGTTGATATTGAATAAAAAACGTATGAAAACTAACTATTGTAACATTTATCAAATCTAAATATTAAGCATGTTGTAATTGTAGAACATTTTTAGACTTTAAAATCGAAAATATGTTAATTTTCAAAAAAAAAATTTATTATTTGCTCTGAACAATACAACAATAATTGAAAACAACATTTTTTTTATTTATTTATATAATATATTTTTATTTATTTTTCGTATTAATAAATTTGATTTAATCTCGTACTTAATAGTAGATAAGATATTAATATAGGTAATAATCTACAGAGAATAAAAAAATCCCAAAGTACGTTTTTAACGGGCCGTAGTTTCTCTGGAAAAAAATAAATATACAATACGCTCACATATCCTCCCTGAAAACGCTTATTCGGTCGAAACCCTTCTAGATCGGACAGCTGCCATATGAAAAATCTCTCCCCATTGCGTGTTATTAAAAAACAGTATTACGTCACATTTTATTATTTCATTGTACATCAGCATTTTTTATTCGCGACACGAAAACATTATTTTGATATGAAATAGAGATAAAAACAATGTGTATATATATTTTTTTAATATATATACACAGTACTTATTTTTAATTGAAATGTGTACAATAACTTACAATACTACTAATGAATTACATGTATAGTAAAAATGTATGTCGTAAAATTACAATAATTGCATTTTATGTATTTTTAAGGAATATAATTGAGAATTAACTATACAAATTATGAGTGACGAAAATGGGTACCCTTGAACATTATGACAATCGATAATGGAATAAGCAGGGAAACAAAAGTTTATATTACAAAAGTATTTTTTCTATATATAAAAAATGTAAATTATGTAAATATAAATATTTTTTTAAGTGTAAGGAGATTTTCTATTTATTAAATATAATGAATTAAAATATGTTTGATTAACTAGACATATTTATTTTGTGAAAACCGTGAATTTAAATTTAATAATTAACTACTATCTACTTTGAAACGTAAAAAGAGTAAGATCACGTCAGATTAATAATTATGTACTCAAAATATTAGTTTTAAAATACTTTATATAATTTTGATATAGAGTCTGATTTGAATTTAATATAGCTCAAAGACATGAATATTTTCTTAATTTGAAAAAATGAAACTACACAAATATTAACCAAGTTATAAGTTTTGTATTAAATAATATTGTATTATAATATTATCCAGTTAATTCGTAAATGTATTTTTCAATAAATAAAAATGTATGATAATGTACATAAATAATTAACTTAGGAAAACAAAATTAGTTGTTATATGATTTAGTTACTTAAAATACATGGTTATTACGTATATTAATACGTAATGTACATTACAATTTATTATATTTATTCCATTAGTCTTTTTTATAAAACAAGTACCTATACTTTCTTAAAATTAAAATGTATTATTACGAGTAAATAAAAATCATATAATTTATCGTGTATTGTGTGTTGGGATAATAATTTAGAGACTTTTATTTTAAGTCAATTTTGATTAAAAACCTCATTTTAAAATTAGAAATTTTAAATTTGGTTGGAATATTTGAGGATAAAATCTTATTTAAAATAAGTTGACCAAATAAATCATTTTTATAATTCTCAGAATAAAATACAGAAAAGTTGCATGTGAAAATAATAATGTAATTTTTATAAGTTTGTTTCGGAAGAAAATCGGTCATCAAAAATAATCATGATATTCTTGCCCGGTCACAATAAAAAACTTGGCTCAAAATATATTTTGGTTAAATATGATTATATTTTGTTAGCAATGCAAGGAAAATTGCAATTAGGTACTAAAAAAACACATCAACATAGATTTTAGTTAATAAAATTTAAATTATAAAAATAACGTTTTCTAATATATAATTTAAAGGAGAGGGAAAAAATAGTTTTAACTATGGAAAATTTCTGCGAAACACAATTTCTGAGGGTAGATACAAGAGTTTTTTTTCATAAATACTTTCTCTTAAATACTCAAAAATAGTTATTATTTATTATCAATGTAACATAATTATTATAATTATTTAATTTTATCCATTATTTTTCAACGCGTATTGTTATTTTGAATTTTTCCTTGGACAGATTATATCTATAACCTTATACTACATAATTTATAATTACAATTAACAAAGTATTCAAATAAAACATATTTTTGTACTTTGATAAAACAATTGTTGAAAATCGAAAACAACTGTTTTTCAAATGAACGATATTGAATAAATTCTAAAGTGATCTTAAACCAATTGTTAAAATTATATTTTTGTTCAGATACTGTATTTATAGGTACTCACCGGTTTCGTTGAACGATCTCGTTACTGACGGATTTCAGTGACCCGTCTCTGCATCTTATGCATGCGCATGTTGTCGTTGACGAAACAATAGTATAATTGGACCACGGTAATAATAAATGAAACGGAAAAAAAAAAAAAAGTATAAAATCAATCGTACGTAAAATTACAATGTTATCAAAAAAAAGCGGAGAAAACGAACACAAAAAAATGATAAAAAAAAAAAAAATTATTGTAGTGAAAAAAAAAAATAATAATAACAAAACAATAATAAAATAAATAAATGTCGAAATCGTCGATCAACTGCGGAAATGCGGAAAATGATGTTCGGTCGGAGACGCGCGTAAAATGTAAGTACAACGATTGCGGCAAGATGTCTTTTGTAAAACCGGAGCGGAGCAGTGGTGTCCGCCGGATGGGCAGCAAACGGTATCAGAGAACTCGGCGCGCGTGTACGTTGTTGTGCAGCAGTCGTACGAATGACGACCGGCGAGCGTTGCGCGTCCGCGTTAAGTCGCCGGCACGGTTCCGCTCGACTGTGGCGCGCGCACGGTGCGATACCTGTGCGCGCGCGCGACCGTCGAAGCCCCGTTTGTCGTCGGTCGGCGCCGGGTCACGGCGGAGCGCTCCGAGCGGATTACCCGGTGCCGCCGCGCACTGCGAATGCGAACGTCACGGCGGAGTGGCCGACGAGAGCGGACGGACGCCCGCGCCGCGGTGTCGCTAGCCCGATTGCGCGTCTCTCTTCGTTAGGGCACAGTCGGCCGTTCAGCGTTGGTCGGCAGCGGTCGGTCCCCGTCGGCCGTTCGCCACCGCCGCCGCCGCCGCGTACCGGGCACACATCAATACACACCCACGTGCGACCACACCCTTCACGCCCTCAACCCTTTTTTTCCATCCCCCATCACGATTCTAACTCACCGCCGCCTCTGCTCGCCTCTTCACCACTCAAAGCCAACTACCCCACTCCCCGTGCAGCCGATACGACGTGATCGTGGGGTCAAAAGGCTGGGGTGTACGTATGTATATAAATTTATACATGTATGTGTTTTTATTAAGATTTGCAGGGAGCGCAACAGACTCTCCGCGACCTGTACCGCTGCCGGACCGTCACATGATTTTCCGGGGAATTACGCCCCCGCCACCATCCTTGGCCCTCGTATGAACATCAAAGCGCACCTATTCCATAATAACGTCGTACGTACACGATATTATAATATCGTTATCCGTATTTTATTTACTAAACGTGTAGTGCATAGTGATCAGTGTTTATTTCAGACCTTCTATTCCGGTGGAAACGTACGTTTCCAGATGGGTTGTAAAAAATATATTGGTTTATTCTAAATATTAAAAAATAAATAAAAATATTTAAGGGTGTTCATCTTTTTCCGGAAGAGTTTTATGCCCCCTTCCTCGGCTAACCCCATGAAATGATTAATCACTGGTATTGACTGATGTATCGCGTTTTTACGTAACCAGATGTAGGTGCGCATAACGTGATATTATTTCGACGCGGGAGCTATTAAAATTGTTCTGTTGAGAGTAAATGTTTTTATAAATAATAACGGTTAACACCTAAACACCACAGTATCTAGCGTTATAAGCTAAAGCATGAGCGATAAACATTTTTTTCGAAAACTATCGATTACGGTTTATGCGTCTTATATTGTTATATGTAAATGTGTTTATAGTTATTTTAGCCTCTATATGGGTAATTGTGGAATAATCGTTACACCGATGTATATTGTGCTTTTATTCGTTTAACTATTGATTAATATAGTGACGCACAGAGAATTCGAAGTATTCATACAAATAATTACAAAATACACGTATTCATCTATACTATAATTTATATATGTTTTTACGCATCCCCTCTCTACGAACACAAATGCAGTTGCATTATTATTTGCTCACCACAAGATTAATATAAATATACTATAAAATAAATGTGGTTATACCTAAACATTGTTTGATGTGATTCAATAATATAAACTTAGAGGTGATAATTATTAATATGAATAAAATATTAAAAAGAGGTAATATTTTATTCGATGAAGCATAGTTGATAATTATACAAACCAATGTATTTTAAGCAAGTATTATATTTTATTTCACACATTTTATTGGATTAAAAACTATATTTATTCTGTGTATGATTTCAAAATGGTTCAACAATTTTAATTGGTTTGGTACATGTATTATTTATAAATTATACATAAACATTTATTATGTACAATGTATTTACAAACATTCGTTTTTTAATTTATAGGGAAAATTTTCTTTATAAGTCTATAGTATTTGTTGTTGTATTGTGTACTAATGAGAAAAAAAAATGAATATTAGTTGAAAATAGTACCGAAATAAATCGAGTTTGTAGTTGTTGATTTTTCTAATCCACTTTTTTTCAAACAAAGTAAGTTAACATTATATATATATATACTTCAATATTTAAAAAAGTTAAATATAAGTTATTTTAATATCTGAGTATTTAATGGTTATTTTTATAATTTATTTTATGTTGTTGTTCATCAACTCTATATATTTTTAAGTACATTCTACAAATGATTAATGCATACATTTTGTTTAAGTAAGTTTATAGAATATTATCACAATAGACAATTTTATTGATTTTAAATATTTTACTTTAACACAATTATTTTTAAAATTTTTTATATATAATTATTTCAACAGAATAATAGGTCCTTTGAACATGCTTTAGTGGGAGCCTATATATATTTATCTAAAAAAAATTATTCTTAAAATTAAATTATGACTTACATAGATTTTGGATCTAAAAATAATTACAGTATCCGAATAATATAAACCTTTTTATTTTATAGTCAAGAAAATTTAAATTCGCGATTGAAATTTAACATTTATCAATAATATGGAACCACAAAAACTTTAATTTTGCATGTGAAGTATAAAAATAAGCCTTTAATGTAAGATCCATTTTAAGAATATATTAATAATTATTAATAAACCGATTTGCACTACGATTATGCATTGTGTTTGTGTATGTCTATGATTGTCGCCGTATGATGAATCTTTATATTGCTTTTGTTAGAAATAGTTTTATTCATTACAAAATTTTACATTATTTCTTGTGCTGATTTCACTTTTCGATGTACATGAATGGATAATTAATCTTATTTTGCGGTACCAAGTGAGTCAATTTCAAAATTGAATTTGTTATTTATACAACCTAGTCTCGATATACATGTAGGGGTTATTCTACGTCAGAACACTTAAATTTTAGTAAACTAAATTGAACCAATTTATATTGCATTATTCATCAATAGGGCACGGATGTTATAGTAGTAAAAATTAGTAAAATTGATTGCAGTATTGCACTAAAAAATACCGAAAATTGCTCCTAAAATATTTAAAATTGCACTAAAAAATAACAACGTTTCGTTACAATTTATAGACGTTTTATTTTAATTCTACCAAAAAAAATATTTTTTATATTTTATTATTATAATTAATAATGTATGAGTATACTAAAAATATTAAATATTTTAAATTTTATACATTATTGCATTGGACTATAAGTGTTTGTTTTAAATTTTCGAATTCGAACGCTCTTCTATTTGGAGCTAATAAGTTCTTATATCTCGAAAAACTTCGTTATACGTCGGTTGATGTAAGCGGAGCGTATTTAAAAAAAGGTAAATCGCTTACTGTCAAGTCTTCGGGTAAACAATCGAAACATTTTCCTTGTCCAGTGAGTATATCATTTATTTTAATAATTGTTTCAAATCCCTTGTTCTTTTCAATAACTTTCTTGAATTTTTCAAGGACTGAAATTCCGATTTCACAAAATATATTGTCTAATTTATTTTGAAAATTTTTAATTATTCCAATAGCTTCAATTATCGGAAGTCCTTGATTTTCTAATTTTAAAATCACGTCCGGCAAAAAACCGTAGTTCGAGTGAATAAATACTAAATCGGCTGAAGTGGAAATCTGAGTAAAAATATTTTGTGAAACTTTTATTGAAACAGCTTCATCAGGATCAAGTTCTTGCACGACACTTTTTACCTCATTAAAATATTTACAATAGTATGATGCAGCCTCAAGCCATGTGCCCCGGCGTGTGATCGATAATAGGTTGTGGAGGTAATGGTGTACCTGTTACTTTATTTTTAAAAATAATACCTGGGCTTGGTGCTTTTAAAAATATTTGTTTGATTTTAGAAATGTGTTTATCTATTTCTCAAATTTTTCTCATATGTCTTCTGCAATTCGATGTATATCATGGGCCCAAGGCCGTATCGGGGGGGGGGTCCAGGGTGTCTAGACTCCCCCCGAAATTTCTTCAATATTTTAAGAATTTTTAAAATACTTATTTATTTTTAATACCAACATAAATATTTTCAGTCAAAAATGACTTAAGCTCCCATTAATCATTGACTGCTTTTAATTTAATATCATAATATCATATGAAAATATGATATTAATTTTAATAAAAGAAGATTAAATCTTTTTCTGTCTTATTTTTAACCAAATATCAAAAGTTAACATCTTAATTCAATAAAATTACAATATACATGTTTTGGAACCCTCCCGAAAAAAATTTCTAGATACGGCCTTGCATGGGCCAAGCAGGTAACATGAATCATTTTTCAATTCAGCGCTTTAATTGTAGTCCCTGCTTTTATCATATATGGAGCTGCGTCACTCAGAAACATAAAGACGTCATCATGACGAATACCATCGGGCCAAAGAAGGAACATTGATTTATTGAATAATTTTGTTATTGTTAAATAATTTGCTTTATCTAGAATTTCTGTATTTAATAAGTACATTTTTCCTGATTGGTCGATTTGAAGTGTTCCAATCACAACGTTATCCACATATGTTCCATTAACATCTGTGGTCTCATCAATTGAGACCCAAATTTTATTTTCCTTTATATTGTCTCTTATTTTATTTTAAGTATCGAAGTACACTTCATTTATGTAATTTTCACGTAGTGTAGATTCATTCGGAATGTCTCTATTCGTATATTTTTCCAAAAGTAAACGAAATTCTGGGTTATTGATTTTATGCAACGAAATATTGGCGGATAACATGGCTTTACACAATTCTTTAGAAAATTATGATTTTTTTGTAAATGTTGTTACCTGAAGTTGCGATATAGACGTTTTGGTGTTATTTTGTCGATTAACCGCCCGTTGATCTTAGCAGTTTCAATATGGTGTGCAACTGTATACCTCCTTTTAGCATTTACTTTTGTTTCGCACAATTTACAGAAAAATACGGATTCATCAAATGAAAACACATTCTTACGAAATTCGAATATGTATTTTTTTAAAACAGTGAAAATTATTGGTTTAATTTTCGACATTTTTACTGAAAAATAACAGAACACGATAGTTTAAAATTCATGATGTGACTGTAGAACGGATTATAACTGTCAAACTCAAACAGTCACATTTCACAAATTATTTTTGTATTATATTGAATACCAACTCACTTAATATTATTGAAATAAAGATAAGATACCATTAATACTAAATACTATACTACTTATTTAATTTTAAAGTTGGAGATATTAAAGTATAATTTTATGTAAACGGTTGTCGAGTTTCGACTATAGCTAAAATAGTTCTATAAATGAGTAAATTCAACAAAACTGCATTAAAATTTAAAAAATTTAAAAAATTGCAAAAAATTGCACTTAAAACTTTTATATTTGAATTCGTACTTACATGAAACGTACATTTAAAACTTACTTAGCAATAAATTGGAAAGGTAGAAGAAAAGTTGCAAATGCAACAACATCCGTGCCCTATTCATCAATAATAAAATTAGTCCAAAATAGGTATGACACACTCGTGTTATTATTAATTACGGATTTATATTTTAATAATTGTTTTTAAATAAAAACAGTTGATAAATTATTGGTTGGAACATTAAAAAAATATGAATGATTATCATGATATATTGTTAGATTATAAATACTTAACATTACTATTTGTACAATATAATATTTTAAAACGTACGTTAAACACTTTAGATAAAATGACGATTATGTGAAAGTTATAAATATGGTTTTGATATAAATTATTATACTGAACAAAGTTCTCCAATAAAATATGTAGTTATGTCATTCAAATGACATTTTATGTTTGGTTATTTATATATATTTTATTTTATTATTTAAAAATAAAATAGCTTTATTATTCGATATGGATTTTTTTTAACTGTACATATAAAATAATTGCATTATAATATTAGTTTATAGTAATTTTGGTTTAAGAGAAATATAGTATTCAATATTTAAAAAAAAATATGTTCAAAGTTATATTTTTTTGAGTAATTAATAACCAAATAAGTGAAAATAGTTATATAGAAAATAACCATTACTAAATGTACATGTTTAAATTATGTGTATTCGTTTTTTAATATTTTAAATATTTTTTGTAACAAAAAAAAAAAAAAAGTCGAAATCACTTTAATGAGGGTTATTATTTAATATATTAAATAGGAAATATATAGTCTTTATTATTGCTTTGAATTAATATTATTTAATAAAATAATCATTAATATAAAATAGTTAACAATAAATCATCATGCAGTTATAAATTATAATCATAATATTTTTATTGAAGTGATTGGTTTTTAAAAATCACGAAATTAATGCTTAAAAATGTTTATGTCAGCATGTCAGTATTTAATTTGTATGTTATTTAATTTACCTATGTTTAAAATACTTTATAAATTATGATTTACATGATTTATTTTCATTTAACTTATAATAATAAACGATATATATCTTACTATTATTAATTGTCTAGTTAAATATGATGATATTACTATTTCAATATGATATTGTACATTATAAAATGTAAATGCCTCACAACTAGTAATTATTATTATAGGTATATTCAAAAGTTTTGTCAACCATAAATATTTGTTTTATTTAATAGATACAAAATATAATAGATATACTCATTTTATTTATTTAAATATATATGAGTATAATTTCTTGATACTTATATATTTTTATAGTACAGTTTGAATTTTTAACATTCCTTGATCAAATATTATATATTGTGTCCCGTTCAAGAGAATAATGGAAAATTTTAATT
Source organism: Sipha flava (assembly GCF_003268045.1). Classification (NCBI taxonomy): domain Eukaryota; kingdom Metazoa; phylum Arthropoda; class Insecta; order Hemiptera; family Aphididae; genus Sipha; species Sipha flava. The sequence continues at coordinate 1,317,995 of NW_020273306.1, forward strand.
TATTAGTCTATTCAAAAAAATTTATTAGTGAGAAATTAAGCGTCTTAGACGGAACTATTTCATGAGAAACACATTGTACTTAAAAACATTATTATCTATGCACGCATAATCCCTTGAGATATTACTTTAATGATTTTATATTATTTCATTATGATAATTATGATATAACACTTTTTATTTTTATTGTATCCATAACAAAAGTATTAACTATTAATCTTGCATAACTTGACTAACATTTTATAGTTATAGTATGAATCAAGTTAAAAGTATTTATAATTATAAAATACATGTGACTATTTATTTTTTTGATTTTGGTTTTACTTAAGACTCAATCTTGAAAATTATAGAACCGGGAAAACTTTATAAATATTTTGATATAAGCATTATTGACTTGTGTAATTTAATATTATAAGTAAAGACCGGATTTAATTGATATTGCAACTTTTTATTGATACCAGGTAAAAATCTGATCAAATATCTATACAAATCGGATTAATTACAGTCTTTCTATTTTTAATTAATAATGCAATTTTTTGCAGTTAGATTTTACAATTTTTGCAATTTTGTATACTTTGATTGATAAAATATATAAACTATTATTTCTAAAATAATTTTAAAATAAAACTATAACTACGAAGTAAATTTTTAAATGTATTTAAATATATTTTAGCATTTTTAAAATTATATTCATCTGAGTTATCCACAAAGCTCACTAGTTTAGATTTATCAAATAATCAATTACTTAATAGTATAAACATATTTAGTGAAATTGAAAATATCCCAATAGGAAAATAGTTAAAATTAAATTAAAATATGCCTTAGAAAAAAATGAAGGGTATAAAACAATTAAAACTTACTCTGAGGTTATAACAGGAAATCAAAGTGTTAATTTAGATTTTACACCAATTTTTTGAAATTATTTTAAATATGTATCGATAACAAGTGTAGACGTTGAACGTACTTTTTCATTATTTAATCATATTTTAAGTAACTGACAATACAATTTTCAAGAATATAAATTAGAAATGTATATAATTATAAATTTTAATTAAAAAAATGATATATTTCGTAAATATTATATTAATACCCATAATATTATTTAAGTAGGTAATTAATGAATATATTTAATATGATTTTACTATATAATTTTAATGTATTTTTCATTGCAATTTTAACATATTTATACTGCAATTTTGATAAATGTTTAATGCAATTTTAGCATCTTTTTTGCGCAATTTTAAGATATTTTTAATGCAATTAATTCCGGCCTTTAATTATAAGATAATAAAACGGTGATACTAAAACCATTCATGAATAACTATAAAAGTATAGCTATAGTTTGAATGAAACATAAAACCAAAAAAAAAATATATCGTACATGTGTATGTTAAAATGATATACTTAAAAATGTGTTACAATTTAATTGTATTCAATATAACATTTAATTATTAAAAATCTATGTTGTTTGGATTAGCTAAATTTGAACATATATTTATTATTTATACATAATTGGTAATTTGTATTGTTCTATTATTTAATAAAAGTTTTTAAATTAAAAGAATCCTTATCTTCTTTATACCTGATCTTCAGTATCATATTAAGTTCTACGATAAACTTCTAGAACTTTCTTTATTCAATTTCATCAATTTGAAATCATTATTATGTTATAAAAATACGACTCACTTAAGGTAAGCGCAAAAATATGGCCCCTTCAAGGTGGTATTTTTACAGTTATTCGTGAACTTCATTTAAATTTAGAAGTAAATTGACTCATTAATGGTTTTGAAGTTACGCCATGATACTAAATTTAACCACAAGCAGTTAATTATCAGAAAAATTGTTTGGCACTTTATACATAATTATTTAGTAGGGGTTTAAGTATTAACTTAAAATATATTTTCATATTTCTACGATATATCGGTACATGAATTTATCAATATTAAAAATAAGATATTTTTTTTTCATTTCAAGAGGGTAATAGTTTCATATATTAACAAAAAAATATTTATTTAACAACAGAAAAGAATATTATACAAAATAAATTTGCATCGATGATTGATAAACAACGTAAGGGGAACGAAAAATACGAATTTATAGCAAAATTATTCAAAAGTAATAGATAATCACACATTTAGATTGAATGAATATCATGTAAAAATTTTATTAATTTATTATATTCTATCGAGCTAAGACCAAAAGCACTTATTTGTCTGAAAATTACTCAAAGAAAAATCAGATACACTAACAAAAATATTAAACCAATGTGTTTCCATTAATACAAAAATAATAATAGAAATATTAAAATCAAGATATCCATCAGTATGTGGATGAATATCGATTACACAAATTAATTTGCGATATTTTGACATGGATGCGATAAGGATTACTTAAAAGTTTATTCTCAGCTATTTTATATCAAAATTAGCAACGATTGTTAATGGACAAGAAATTATTTTGTAGTACCTATTAAATATTTGTTTCGATAAAAAATATACATCAAAGAGTGGTCATTATTAGAGTTCTTCGTATAATAGCATTTACATAATTTAAATAATTGAAATGTTACAATTAAATTTTTATTAGTTTAATAATCTAACTAGTCAATCTACAAGTACCTAAATGAAATAATTTTTGTTTAAATACGAAATAAAATTCCAAATAAACAAATAGAAAACAGACGAATATTAATTTTCATTCGCAATCCTTTTACAAATTAGGCACTATATTTTTATTTCGACAATTTTAATATTTTACAATAATACAATTAATTATTCATATATTCCAATTGAAATCATTATAATATTTTAATTGATACTATGATGTATTAAAAATATCAAATGTATTAAATACATTAAGGATAACTTTTTTTATATTCTAAAATGTATTCAAAACGTATCGTTGTTATTCTTTTAATTATTTTAATGGCATATATGGTTTTTTTTTGTTTTTTTATAGGATTATAAAGTATTAAAGATTTCCCTTTTACCGAATGATCTATAGTATATTTATTTACCGGATAAGCAACGACAAGTCCGGATACGTGTATTCTCTTAGGAGTTGCTACATCTAAGTCTTCATGACTTTACAATCATTTATTTCACTTTTCATCGAACTATTTACTAAACTTTAATTAATGTTCACGTGTAACGTGTTTTATTGTTCTTGATACAATTGAATCGTGAATTTCAAAAAGGGCACATCTCTAGTTTTTATCAAAATAGATTCTGCTATATTTTTTTCATCTGCACATATAAACCAATACCGATATTTTATGAGTAAAAAGTGCTCATATATATTTTTAATTGTCATGAATTAATTTATTAATTGTTGTTAATTGCCAAAATAAAGAAAATCAGTTTTTTTAATTTCCCAAAAAATTTTAATTTCTAGATATGACCCCTTTTCGGAATTTATGATTTAATAATAATGCGATGCATATAATATATCGATTTTACAGTAAAGAGTTATAAAATAAAAATAGCTCTATTTTAAAGTCTTTAAATATTTAGTATTTTTAATGATTACTATTGGCATTCTATCCTAAATAATATGAAAATCTAAAGTTAAATTATCAACACCAATTTTATTATTATAGTATTTAATTGGCGATATTTTAATGTAATTTATCTGAAATATTTGGAAATAAAAAATTAAGTTGATGCATTTGGTGTTGTACCTAGGAAAATTATATTTTTAACGATTAAAATCATTTCAAATTAAAAAATAAATATACTTTGAAAATTTTAAGTGTCTTATAATATGATTGTATAAATCTAAATTACCGAACATTTTATAGTTATATTACTTACTAGATTTTATAAAGAAGCTATTGGTGACTTGAAATGTTTAACATCAGGTTTAAAATTAAATTTCTATACCTGACAAAGTCATAATCATAATTAATTATAATTTAATCGTTACATATTTTGATTTTTCCCATTAAAATAACATATCATTGTGTTTTATGATTAAAAAAATAAAAATAGTAACAGAATTATACTATTAAATACTAATAAATAGTTTGGTGCGTTGTGACTTTCTAATTTAATAATTGAAAAATATAAATTTAACTCATTGTTATATCAAAACCTCCGTAAAACAGCATTCATAAATAATATGATACTTATCATACCATGCAAAGTGGTAATTTTTTATCGATTCTCCATTAAAATAAATAAAAATTGATATAATTAAATTCTTGAATTGTTTATAATGCAAATATATTTTTTTAAAACTCAAAGGTGTCAGAGTGGTCTCGATTGGTGTTTTCACAGAGAATTCAACGATTAAGTCTCGTTAATCCGTGCTGTGAATACTATCAAAATAATATAAATATATTACGATCATTGTTTATTAAATTGTGTACAATTATATCAACAGGCATATTAGATTGTACTTATTGTTTTACATATTAAGATTTTTGTAACTCAGCAAATGCCTAAGCGTTAATAAACATCACTATAGAGCATTTTATAAAAATATTTCTGTCGTATGTATAGAAATACAATTTAGATCGTTTATTATTGGTACAGAACACATGTAGTGAAATAATAGGTTAAATAAAGATATTTAATAATAAATACAATAGCCAATGTGACAAAACCAATGTATTAATATAATTTATATTATTATATAAATCATTGAAAACATAATGATCAAATCACTCAAATTAAAAAAAAATAAATTATACTGTGTGAAGTATTAAATACTTGCTCCAAATTGATAACTTTTTAACATTGTTTGAAAATATGTTTGAATACTAGTGCTCTTATTAAATAATTGTTTTGAAGACACTTTTTCTAAGCCGATTTTTTATTATTATATTTTTATTATAATTTATTTAATAAAATTAATTTTTAAATCCGTCCAAAAACCATTTTTACTAACTTAAAAACTTTACGTTACTTAGTTTATCGCAACGTTTTCATACATTTAATAAATTGAATGAAATGGAATTGTAGAATTGTATTGAATTTTTTTGAAAGGTTTAAGTGAACTTTGTGATGATAAATATTCACAAGACCAAGCGTATATTCTTATTTTTATAAACAATCAGAATACACGTTTAAATAGAAAAAAAGAATCCATTACTTTATGATTGTTGATATAATGAATATTTCATGTTACATCTTAGGCACAATAGCATTTACTTATTTCCATGCTTATCTACATAGTTAATTAGGATTTTAGTGTCATTCAATAGTCAGATATATGAATAATTAGTATACATATTGTATCTCTCACGTATTATATGTTGGATTTAATCCAAACGTAGATTTGAGAGTTTTTGTAAATGACAGATTATAACAAAAGAGAGTTATAATACTATTATAATAATTAGTAAAAAATAAAACGCAAATCAGTGTCCTATAATTTTTATTTAAGTATGATACATTATATCGAAATTATTGTAATTTTTTGAATTAGTTACGATAGTATATATATTATATATATCGAAGTAAATGGCTGTCAGTTGGTATACATGAATGTATCTTTTTCAAACATTCCTTTTCCAGATATACATTTACTTGCATAAATCAATTAAAACAGCAATTGTTAGCTGAATACGTACATGATGGAATACAGCAAAATATACCCACTTAGTATTAGAGTAGTGTACAGTGAAGTGAATAGGATTTAAAAATTACATGATATTATTATATTATGACATCATTAAACACTCGGCCTGGAACACGATTAAGGGCAGTTAGGTCATATATTTTAATGTTATTATGGCTGTTTTATTTTTTAAATGTTTATGTAAAATGAATGAAAACATAGCGGAAAACAAAATTTAGCACACCCATGTTGTGTACAATTATACTCTACGCCCATCAATTACTCTATATGATATGTCAACATTAATACGATGTAAAATAAATACTCAATTTTACTGAATATTAAATTTATGTATGATTATTAAGCAAATATTACGAATTACGCATTATCCCAAACAGTATATACATGTGATCCGATTAAAATAAATTATCCTCTGTTGCAGTAAATACGAGTATATCATACAGTATTTGGAAACACTTGATTAAATTATAATTATTTTGATCCCAGCAACAAGTACCAATATTCTATGAAAATCATCCGTACCACATGTTTTATTATCATAAAAAGAAACAAAACGAAGTAGCAAAGGCTTCAAATTGAATTTATACTCGGATAATGATCAAATGTAACTAACTGGCCAACAGGGATTATCATATACATGCACTATCCAGGTATCGTGTTCTTGTAAGATAATATTTAACTGACTGTTAAAAAAGTTTGTTCTAATAATGATAATCATCAACCCATATAAGTTATTTTATCTAAAGTTTAACTCTCACCTCGAATTAATCAATGATAATTTAATCACTGACGATCTCTATTCCAAGATTGCCGTCGAAACTATTGATTTTATCAATTTTACTAAACTTGCAAACTATGCTGTTTGGTGAAATAACTGATGGTGCAAGTATACAATTATGTTTAAACTTAAGTTACAACAATATGGGTCATCACTTAATAGTTACACAACAAATTTCGAATTACAAACTGATTGTGTTTAAGTGGGTTTATTTCATTCTCCCTATAACGCATGTTATTGCATACATTTATTTACAGTTTTTGCACAAAATTTAATAATTTTCCTCTTTATTCTGAAATATAGTTTTGTGATTATTGTTCTATGAAATATCGTAAAAATAGCTAATATCAAAAAATATAAATTTGGTAATTGAAATAAAATAAAGACAACCATACACCTCCAGTAATTCTACTTTGATTTCTAATAAAGAATATGCATTTTTATTATATTTTTTTATACGTAAATTATTGTTATTGTTATATATGGTATTCATTCATTTTAGTAATTCTATTAAATTTAAACTTTAAGCTGATAAGTTGAAGTATTTATAGGAATGATAGTACAGAGAAATAGTGATTTTGAATCTTGATGAGTAGAACTTGGTGTAGATGGATGAAGTAGATAAGCGGCTGTGGTACAGTTAGAGGATGCCGATAAGAATGTAAGACAAGATTTTATTATATAGTATACTAGTGAGGTTTAAAATGTAGAAATGTAGAAATGACAAAACATATATAGATATTTGGATGAGTAAGAAGTATAGGATAAGTAATGAGCAGATAATTAGTAGTTTGGAGTGGGATTAATTTTGGAAAAAAATAATGTACAAATGGATAAAATTGACTATTTAAAATTCATATGTCTTAAATATGAAATAAATTCGAAATAAATAGGAAAACAATTAATTTTTTTAGAAGCATAAAATTAAGGAAGATTTTATTATTTGAAATTGTGTTTTAAAATTTGACATAAAGATCATTAGGATAAATTAATAAAAATACGGCCACTGGATGTTTTGTGAAGGATGCGTAATTCGAGTTATGACAATTGTTGTGATCCATGTATTATACAGTAGGCGCAGTACCTGATGATTCACAGAGAGATTATCGGTGCACTGTTATAGAACAGCGAAGACACAGCGTGGCTCGTAAACGGAATTAGTTTGAGTTCGTGAGCTAGGCCCAGACATCGGCGACAATTATTTAGAAACCGCCGGAATATATTACTTAAAAGTTTGTTGTCGTAACAACGCAACGAGAAGCGGTGGCGTGGTAATAACGATAATAGTAATTATAATGACATCCGCCACCGTTGGTCCGGGAAAACGCTGTTTGATTTATCGTCCTCGCTGAAGCCGAATATTCGGCGACGGTTGCGCGAACACCGTGTTTAAACCCGACTTCTTTGGAGGTCCAATTAAGATATTAGAGTTGTGGCTATATATATGTAATCGAAAACGGTCATATATTATATGATTGTTATTATTATTGTTTTGAGTTTGGTAAGAACGTGACGGTTGTTTATGTTTATGGTCACCGTTGCTGGTCGATCTGTGCACACACGGAAAAACGGCTCTAAATAACTATACAGCGTTGTTCGCAATGGCTACGATCGGCGTCAATAATAACCATACACATGAAATGCCGACAAAAGCGTCAAAACGGTATAAAAATAGTGTAGGTATAGGCTAATATCCATGAAAATAAGAAAAATAAGACACCGCGGTGGTAATGATGATAAAAAGGTAGGCCGGCCGTGAGAAATCTTTACAACGATAATATGACGACACGGTACCATATATTGATGGTGGCCTTACCGTTAACAAAGTATGTGCCTGAATAGGAGAGATCACGATACCATGAAGTAACCAATGGTTACTTATTGAAATATGACTATGGTAAAAATAGACTATTAAAATAATTATGTGACAGCGTTATTATTCCGAACAACGAGTGACTATAATATTTTTGTATTTTCTAAATTATTAATAATACTTTAATTAGTTATCAAAACGAATGACACTTCATGTTATCATACAACAATTACCTATTGCAGAACGATATTATCAATTAACAAATATCACCCCAGATATTGCATTCGTCACCGTCGAGTATCCACGCATAAAATTTACTATGAATTAACAATTATTACTGAATCGTTTCTAAGTAAACGGTGAACATTAATCCTTAGAACTTTTTACACTTTTCGTACCGTAACCACTACAATCGTTCTCTCCGGGTATTCCGCGTTTTGCGTAAGAATTAAAAGAAGGGCTCTCTAGCATACAAACCACATAGTGACCATTTAAGGACGGTGTCATTTTGGTAATTTTTCACGCAAAAATTGTTTTTAGCACCACAGATAACAGTGTGGATTTTATTCCATCCGTGTTAGCATGAATTCTGGTTTAAAATTCTCTGATCTAGTCTGATCGAATGGTATTCGCAAACACTTAATAAGTTAATATTGTTCCGACCAAAATCTATCATTGACCACTGGTGTCAATCGGAAACCGGAGACCAATACCTGATACTGAGTACTATAGGCTCTTCAGGAAGTGCTCACACATTTTGTTATCGCCTCAGGGCATTCGTGTAACGCAGAGTGTGTTTTATATTGATGTGACGCAAAATGCCTTAAGGTACGATTTCTTTAACGTGTCAGACGCGTGCGGTAAATGCAGCGTACTGTTCCCAAGTTATCCAATCGATACGTTTCCTAAAATGTGTCAACAGCTTTGCGATGGCCGACAGTCATTAGAGCCGCAAGGACCATCCAGTTAGCGAGCAGTATAGAAATAGTCGCTTGCGCGTCGTACACTCTTATAACTTTTATGCCTAAAATAATTACTATCAAAATACTTTTCACCATCATCGAAGACGCAAAACTTGTAGAAATATATAATGTTTTATCATGGCGATACTACTGCTGACCACAACAAATCATCGTCAATTTTTTTTTATTATAAATTATATTTCAATAAATATTAAAATACTGGAAATGCATTTATAAACTTACTGGTGGAAGTTTAGGGTTAACTCTTAAATCCTCTTTTATTTAACTTATTCAAAAATTTGCTTATCTCTATCCATTTACAAAATCCTGTATACACCACTGGTACTGATCGTTTAATTATTTGAAAACGTTTAAAATTGTTTGGAAAAAAAAAGTCTTAGAATCCGTGAGTAGGTACCTACTATTTATTTGCGTGAACGCTATACTCGTATTGGAAATTCGTGAAAAAATGTACCTTCGTCGACGTTTGTCGTCCAATTGAATACTTAATTGATTACGATCCGATATAACTCCGTGTTATATATTTCATCCGAAGTTCTCACGATTTTCACTCGTGTAAAAACGTTACAGAGTTAGGTTGTATTATTGCAGCAAGAAATCGTTTTACAGAAGTTCCCTTGTTAGTCAGTTTTATATGTTGACCGTTCGTGCGTACACATTTCTGAAGACTCTCTGTTTACGTTATATGAAAGAGTAAGAGTGGGGTGCATTATATAACAAAAAGACAATATGCATAAGGTAAAATGATCTGTCCACCAACGGATCTCAGAATAGTATTGTCACGAAGAATGTGGGTTACTTTGGATAATATTGATACAATATTATACGGTAGGAGATATTTTGAATGGGTTTATCGAAAGTTTAATTATAAGTTATCGGTTAACTAACTTACTTTTTCCACGTACAGTTGATTTTCAGTTTAAAGTTAACGAAATTGTAAAGCGCTCCGCAACTGCTTCTTTTTATGACTATTTTTTATCTGTCTATTGGGATCATGAATTTTCTCAATACTCTACTGTAATACAATATCCCTCATTAACCTGTGGTTTAATTTTTGTGTAATTATTTTACTTAATGATACTCGTTTCCTCTTAAGCTATTATGTTATGTGTTACTTATATTGCAACTGCTTTGTTGTTCAATGATTATGCAAAGCATGTATTATAATAATTTCTGTACCATCACTTTATAATCGTTATATATAAATATATATTGAAATGTAATAATATCAAAACCATATTCTACAGTATAAATATTAAAATTTTTATTACAGTGCCACGTTTTTTTAATTTTACAATGTAACTTATGGATATCATAGCGTTTGGTATAGAAAAAAGGAAATTTTAATTAAGGTAACTGACTTAAAAAAAATGTGAAATAAAGGGAGCAATATAAATGGAGAAATCATATTTTCTCTAGTTTTATAGAACTAATAATTTGATTTTATTAGTTAATTTAAATTATTCAGTAATTTATTCTTACTAAACTAATTGATATTTTCAACTAACGACTTATAAAATTACTTGAAGAATTTACTCTTGGTAAATTTAAGACTTCAATTAAGTAGTTTTAAAAATAAAAATTTATTCGGTTTCTTTAAGAAAAATGCATTTATTTTATTTGCTTGGTTGGTAAGTTAAGTAATTTTGTTTTTAAATACCTATTGAAAATGTCATATCATACATAATATTATGTTAAACTTAGGATTCAGTATTCTGTCCGAGGAGCTAAATTATGGAAGTGATCAATCTAAGTATTATATTTACTTATTTTTATACTTTTTAATGAATTTTAAATGACTCATCATTTGATACCTTATAAATGCTTTGAACGATAATTTACTATTAAATACATACGATTTCATAAGTTTAGTAATATCTATGTATAGTATTTATTCTTTCATCTTCACCTGATCTTTAATACTCTTTAAGAGTTTTCATCGCCATCACTAAATCCCTTCATTTTTCTCTATCCTGGGCTAATCCTCTCCAGTCTTGAACTTCCATTATCTTCAAGTGAGATACATTTTATTACTTTCATTTTTATGTATAGTATAAAAAATAATATTTGTGAGCATAACGGGAGCAACAAAAAATCAAAGATAATCAACAAATGCATTTAAAAAATACTTTAAACACAATTGATTGTTCGTTGGAAAATTTATCAAGAAACAAACATTGATATTGATTAGTAATTTAAAAGAGAGAAAAAGTATTATAAATATGAAGGAAATGATTTAGAACTGTAGATATTAGATATTATCTAGCTTGAATTTAAAATGAATGTAGGGGAAAGAATGATAAGTAAATGTAGGTAAGTTTAAATATTTAGGGTCAGTGGTGTCAAAGAATAGTAGTTTAGAAAAGGGTGTATTGTTCAATGCAGAATTTAAAATATGAGTGTTTGACTTAGAAAAAAGCGTTTAGGTTAATTCACGATAAAGAATTTCAATTAGGTCGAAACGATAAATATCGTACAATATCTAGTCGAAGTTAGTTAAGCGGTATGTGGCTTTAGATTTTTGGTAGAAACTAAGAAAATAAGATTTTAAAAAATTAAAAATATTTAGGGTACAACGAAAGATATAGAATAGGTTATATTAATATAATGACGTAAAAATCAGAATATTCAAAAATAAAAGTGTGTAACATCTAGGTGAAAAATGTATAATACTTACATTGATATTACATAAGAAATAACGAAAAGAAATATCATGACTATAAAAGTAATAGTTATAGGAGAAATTAGTAAATATTCAGTGATGGACATCTAACAAAAAATATATAAAACAGACAAAAATAATTTGTATTTAAAATAACAATACTAAAAAAACTGATAATTGGATAGAAAACTGAAAATGAAAATGGAAATGAATAGAAATTTAAAAAGTAAACATGTTTTAGAGGACTTAATTAGATCATGAAAAATTATTTATGTTTAATGTTTTTTATATATTATATTTAATAAATATTGAATTTTAAATGTAATCATCATGGTATTTTACATCGCGTTTTATAGTTATCTATCAGGACCAGAGTTTATATTTTAAATTGAAATATGAATAAAATAAAAAATAAAAACTATGGAACATTTTCGTCAGTTGGTCAATGAAGTCCGTGATTATTTAAGACGATAAACTATTTAATTAGACTGAAATTTTATAGAGTGTCAATATATATAATAATGTTGTTCAACTATTTTTCCTAAATGGACGTGTGAACAATTAACTTTGCCAAGAAAAATTAAAATATCCATGAATGTAATGATTTTGAGTAGTTAGAGTATAAAGTATAGTTAGAGTAACAAAGTACGTAAGTAAGAAAACAAAAAACCAACTATCTGATAAAACCCTGGGATGCCGTATGTGATTACGTTATTTTTTTTTTTTGTATTAATCGTAATATTTGAAAAATATATATGAAAACGACCATTGATCATCGTATTCAAGAAATGACATTCCCAGAAAAGGTTTGTATAGTTTTTATATCGAATATATATTCGTAATATTTGTTAAAACCATAATGAGTTACGATGTTTAATACAGGACTTTAGAATTGTTTACACACAATTTTGTAAGAAAAAAACTGTTTTCGTTAAGAATTTAAAATTAGAAATATTCTAGATACCAAATGTTATAAATAATAATGTAAAATTATTAAGTATGTTATAGTTTTTTATTCTTTGACAGGTGCATATAATACATATTTACATAACTTAGTAGGCATATTATAGATTAGTTTTTTGTTTGTACTCTAATGAATATTGTGTATATTATATGGTTTATCAAATCATTATTATTTCATATGCTTGGGTCGTACGGGTTTTGTACTAGTCAAATACTACTACTTATTTCACAATCGCCTATTTTTTTAATTTTTTTTTATTTGTCGCTTAGAATACTGACAAATAAAATAATACATTATTATATATAATAAATATATTATGCACATTTTGAAATAGGGTAAAATGTCATATATTCATAGGGGAATCCTTTAACTGGACAGCATGCATTCGTGTCTTGTTAGAATTACTATGCAAAGTCGCAAACGCTCCTTTGTCACACTTTTCAATGATATTTTTCCATATAATCCCACGGTGCACTTGACATGTCCAAATTTATTAAACCGGGCTACTATTTTTCTTAGAGATACCATTCATTGCCGTTCGAAACGCCAATATGTGATTTACATATAATATGTACCGGTTGCTACATTTCGACTCATTTTTCACATATTTCTTTTTGTTTCATTATTTTTATAAATAATTTTTCATTATTATACTATACATATATATATTCATATCATTTTTCACCTCGATTGTTTTTGAGTTTTATACTTTTTAAAACTCGACCTTTATGTTTTATTTCGTATTCTAATGCAATTTATTTCGTTGAATATGTTAATATGTAGACATAAAATATTGAGCAAATATAGTTTATAATTTGTATAATATAGATGTTTAGAAATTTAAGAAGTTATATAAGTTAGGAAAACTACTTTACGACTTACAAATTGTAACACATTGATTTTTTATATTAAACTGAAAATTTTTATAAATATATGATATGTAGCGATTGAAAGTGTATTTCAATTTATTTCTATGTACTTATATATATTATGAAAAGTTATAAATTTAATTCTTACTCCTTTAAAATTTGAAATTAAAAAAAAAAAAGGTTTGAAAAACAATAGTAAATAGTAAAATTAATTTTAAATAAAAAACATGATCATTGCTTGAGAAGATAAATGTTTATAACACGAAATTATCTGAAATGAGGTATAAACATAAAATATAAAACAAGATCAATGATCATTATTTAATACAATTTATTGTATAGTTTTCTATTCATCCATTCGTCCATTGAACATGTTATTATGACATTATCGAAAACCGTAGAAAAACGTTCTTTTTATTATTTACAATACAACTGATAAAAATGTATCTTAAGTTAAGTTCTGTGATAAAATAGAAAAGGTAAATTTTTTCCGTTTTTCTTTATAATACATTTTAATTGCTAAAAAAAAAAATAAAAATATCTTTATATTCATAAATTTTATAAGACTATTATTTTTTTTTTTTTTTTAATATTATAAGCTTTATATCAACGGTTATATTAAATTATATAAATCGAAGCCAACATATAATTTTATATTTCATAACATTTAGACGATAATTTGTTGATTGAAGAACTTGATACTATCATTTATATCCAATAACACTTATGATCGTTGTTCATAATACCTAAATATATAAGATAACAAAAGTTAAATTTACTAAATATTTTAGGCATACTTCTTTATATTACCATATTTGATACACAAACATATATACACATATATAAATATAAAAATAAATATTTTCTGTTGTCGTGGAAATATATTTCACCTATAAATTTACTCATTTTACATATGTATTTTATTCCTGTGTTTAATTACTGAATATTTAATAGCATGAAAAAAATATTCTAAAAGTGTTCTAAAAGCGTGGAAAAAATATAAAAATTGACCCTTGTCAACGTACACGCATCGCTAAACAAAAAGCAAATTATTTGTGATAATACTGTAGTGTCTTTACATAGATACTTCTAATATTTCCCTCGTTTATGGATGTACAACTTGTTAACGTAATAAATTGTTCTATGGTGGGTGGAAGGATAAAAAAAAACCACCTACCATGCGCAAAACTTTGTTCATACACGCATCTATATAGGCCTAGAATATAATGCATGTTTCTAATTAAATTTCTGTTTTTGAGTTGCATTGACATAAAATATGGTTTATCCGTTTTTATTGTTTTGTTACAGTTTTATCGAATTTAAAGTTATAAAATACTTGAACATGATTATTTCAGTATCATACTTCCAGGTAAGTTGTTTTTCGATCACTTGGGGAGTTTTTATTTTCCGTTATTAATAAAATCTGTGTTTGTTTTTTACTAGATTGTGATTAAAATATTTAAAAAATCGAAATATCATTTTTAATAATAAAAAAAAAAAAAATGTAATTTCTGTTAAAAGAAATGTCCAATGATTGTATTATTACATTTTCAATATAACTGCGTAGAATCATTGAATCATCAAAATAAAAATTTTTTAACTGCGATGAAGGATGTAATGTAATTAATTATTTTAATAGCTTATTTAAACTGGACGAAGAGAACATTTAAAATCATGATTAAATAGGATTAAAATGTAGTTCAAAAACGATTTATTTTAATGTACTAGTTATTTAAAAATTATCATACACATATAATGTATGTGCATTAATAAAAATAACTGTGGTTCATTTGATTAATCATGAATGCAGTATTATAAAATAATATTAACGTATTCGTACTGCAAAGAAATGTGATTTCATTATTTTTTATTAATTTATGTATCGCAAGACTTGATACACTGTTTATATGTATTATTAGTATCTATATAATATATGATATATATTATATATTTAAAGAAAAATTAATTTTAATGTTATGCTCTTGTAATAGTTGATTAGAACACAAATGTCGTAGACATCGTTTAACATAAATCATTAAATATATGATAAGAACCAGATTTAATCAGCTACTCGTATTTATTGTGTGAAAGTAAACAAAAACGAACCTTATCCAATGCCCACTATGTTTTCAAAAAATCTCTCTCTTTTACCATTTGACATTTATTTCTTCAATATATCTATTTATTATTTTAACAATATAAAACCTATATAATATACCTTGATACTGTAGTAAGTAATCTATTTACGAACTTTAATCCTTCACAACATATGAGCTATTTACCGGAAAATATATTATTATATATATATATATATATATATATATATATATATATATATATATATATATATATTAAAAATACATTATCGGAAAAACGAGTGGTTTTCAACGTGTCACATAATTTTTTATTCTCGTTATATGTTATAAGTTATTGTGTATATATATTATTTAAAAATTAATACTAAAATATAATTAATCATTTTTTAATAAAGAATTTTTGCAAAAAATTGCGTTAACTTTGTAACTACCGTTAATAATTGTAAATTAAAACGAATGCTATTGTTCCAAAAACAAAATTAAATGCTAAAAAAATAAAATAAAAAAATTTACAAATAAATTACTAACCTTTAAATAAAGAAAAGTTAAAATAAAACAAAATAAGTTTTATTTTGTTTGAAAAAAATAATAAAATGTAATTTTTTAACTAGCATTGGCTTATAAGTTTTTTTGTGACCTTGGAATATCTAAATTGAAATATTTTATTTGAAATACCAACAAATTATGTAAACTATTTAAAACTGTCTTATTTAATGTATTTTATGTTTTTTATTCATTCTTAAGTATTATTATTTTTATCAATCTGATTTCTAGACTTTATTTCAAAAAATTACAAATTTAAATAATGTCCCATGTATACATTAACTTTAACATGGTATGTTACAATATATATGTAATTGCATATAATTTGATACTACAAGAGAAGTAATGAAAACTTAATTGAAAATCGTTCACTTAAAAATAAGTATTATAATAATTTTTATAATTATTTGTAATACATATTTATTTTTTAAGAATATCCATGGTATTATTGAAAAAGTTTATATTTGTTGTTTAAAATCTTGCGAAAAAGTTAACAAATGCTTTAACTTTTTTCTTTTTTTATATTCACTGAATTTTTCATCATCTATCGATATTATAACATTGCGGTGAGTTCATGTAAATTAATTTCACTTTTTGTTTTATGAATACATAATTTGAAGTTATGTTATTATAATAAAACGATATTTATTGAAATGTTTCTGAAGTTTTATTACTATATTCCTTTAAGAAAAACTAGCTATACATTTATAGTATAATAATTCATATTTTTATTATTTATTATTTTAATTATATTTGTACGATGTATAAAAAAACTCCATTATGAGGCCCCCCAATCCAGAAATATTTGGTTTTTTTATTTTTATTATTTGGAAGTATTTTGTATGCATTTATTCAACTGTTTCATTTTTTGCAGGAAAAACTGAAATGAAATTATTTCCATCTCTCCCTCCTTTCAAAGCAGACATTTTACAAAATTTAATTTGCAAATAATTAGTACGTAATTAATATGAATTAGGACAATCTTTTTCAGAATTTGTACGGAACACACAAACATGGACGAACGTTTAAAAGAGAAATATCTTAAGTAAAGTTGTGATATATAATATCCATGCAGTATGCCTTATTATATGTACTGATAACAAAATTATAAATATAATGATTTAAGAAGCAAATTTTAAGCATACTGACATCTTCTAAAAATATGATATATTATATTTATATCATATTTTGTTTGAAAATTACTTAAAAAAGTAAACAAAAAATAGGGAAAAAAAGAAATTATTATATCAACGAATTGGATATTGAACATTGAACATTGCATGAAAAATTTAAAAAAAAGTTGTATAATTATTACTCATTAAGTACTTATTATTTGCAAATTTCAATTTGGTAAAATATTTATTTTAGAAGAAGAGAGCAGCTGAAATAATGTAATCCTGACCCCTCCAGCAAAAAATGAATTTTTCGCGGAGAATAAGTTCCGTAAAAAAATGTGAAAACAGTAGTACAAATTCATACAAAATGCGTACTAATAATAAACATGATAAAATGCATAGACTTCTGAATTGAGGGGTGTGTAAGTGTCATAAAAAATTATCGTTCTTTCATTATTGCACTAAATCATAATCTGACTTTTCAAAATACTTTTTATGCTTAAACGCCCAATTGAAAAACGAAAATAAATCGTCAACACCCTTTCTCGGCCTATCAATCCAACGCAGCTTTATAACAACAAAAATCCTTATAGTCTAGGGTGCATTACCATCGGATAGCACTCTCCAACTTAAAGTAAAAAATTAATCATTTAAATATTTTACACAGTTTATTTTTATAAAATGAAACTATCGTTGTAATTTTAAAGTCCTCCAAATGTATTATAGTTATATCCATAAAGAGTATTTTTGCCTCTAAAATATCCTTAACAATAATTATATTGAATTACTGATATTAAAAACCATTGTTAATCGTTTAAAATAATTGTTCAGGCATTATGTGTTATGTCAAAATTTTTAATTATAATAAAAAAGATTTATTCATAAATAGTTACAAACATTTTATTTAAATTATTCTATATAATTTAACCTTATTTATTCTTGAATATTTAAAACTGTTTGCATTTAAATAATATAAGTAATATAAGTATGTAATAATGGGTATTGCTTTAATCAAACATGTAGAATATAATCAACTCAACAAGATTTTTATATGTGACTTTGTCATATTATACCACAACAGATTTGAGTATTAGAAGTAAAATTTCGAAAAGAAAAACTTAAATAACAATATAATATTATTCAATTATAATATAATTATTAACTAATAAAATAAAAATTAAATTAAAATTAAAAATTATAATTTTTTTTTATAGATAATAAAAAAATAAGTGGGTAAATAAATAAATTCTTAGCCTGGATTATTATTAATTATAATTCAGGCTAAACATTTATATATTTTTTATTTTTTCTACATATAAACTATTTGTTTCTTCATTTGTATATTGATTATTAACTCTTATGTTAAATTCTTATAGAAGTGTGTTTTTACTAATAAAATATATTTTTTTTTGTATTTATTTAAGCTTTACGTACAAAATGTATTAAAATAATTCGTTGTCTTTAGAAAAAAATTTAAGTATTCACAGGTTCAATTCAATTTGAAGTGACATAAACGCAGTTCAAAATTAACTCCGATGTCATTCATATGACACGAAGGGCCAAAAATTATTTAACCTAAGTGATTAATAACCTAAGACCATTTTATTTTGTGTTCGATGTTTTTTAAATTACACAGAAGTCATGCATTGTTCAGAGAAAAATTTCAATTTAATAAATAAACACTTGCGTAGTAGTCTTGGAGATGACTTGTATGCTTCAAAGATTAATTTCATGCCAATAGAACAAACTGTTTTGCTTTGAACACAGGAGAAAAGTATATATTAGATAGTAATATTTAGGTGGAAATTCCATTCTGCCTTTTATATAAAAATCAATTTTTCATACAATTCTTATACAGAAATACATCCTATATTCAATAACGTTTATAAAATCTTTTTCTTTTAGTGCTACTAGATAAAAATTCTTTACAACTATATCTGAAATTTATTTATATCAATTTATATCTACATATATTATTGAAATGGAATGAAATATTTCAGTTTTTTCTAACCAACATTCCACACAGTATAGATATATTTATTCAATTTTTAATAAATATTTAAAAATAATTAAAATATTTGATAAATGTTCAATATTCCTAGGTTATATATTTTTAAATATTGAATTATCACAAACGAAGTATAATCACATAATCACAAGTTCAAATTCTCATTATCTTAAATACATAAATTAAACTATCCAGTCTCGATTAGCTATAAGCAAATTACATGTAATTCAGTAATAACTTCTTTTTGTTTTCCTTTTTTTTTCTTCTCTGTCACTAGTATTAATACCACCCAATGGCCATTGTTGCCGAGGGTTAATTTGAATACAAAAAATAAAAATAAATAAATAAACATAATGAAATTAGTATTAGATACTTCAATTTTATATTTTCATTAATTTTTAAATATTTTTTTCAAATATTAATACATTCTTATTACATATCATAGGTTCAACACAAAAAATCAAATAAATATATTCAATGTTGTATACATTTTTTATTTTAAATATTTAAATTTCAATCATACATAAATTTTATTCAATCGTTGCAATTGAAAAATGTTGTGTGGAATATGATACTTTATACCATATACATTAAGTTATACTGTCAAAGGAAATAATTTTCTCTGTGAGTCATAAATTCTTAAGTATACCATAGAAAATTAACTATTAGGTGGTTATATTTTTTTCAGAATGTATAAATTTATGTTTTTAATGAAATTATTTTATTAATACGGAGTAAAACGTTGTCAATTCTTATTATCATGGCCAGGAAGTATGTCAAGCATTTAAAAATGCCAAAAATCAAAATTTTGATATTACGAAGTTATGTGTTTGTTATTAATGTATGTTTAATAATGATGATTAAAATCATATCATTTTAAATACTAGGATTGTAATGAACATATACAATTAAAATTGATGTAAAAAAAATCTATCTACAATGTATATTATATTTCATTAATTTATTTTGATAGTAAAAACAGTAGCAATAATTACGTGGTTAATATACAATAAATATGTCAGATGACTCAAATCATTTTATTTGTGTAAAAATAGTTTACAATGATATCATAACATTACAGAAAGTGTGTTAAGAAATATATTAGTTTATCAGTTGACATAGTCACAAAATTGTATTCTACTAATGACAATTCACTATTATTATATACAGATAATATTTGTGTACGTATATATATATATATATATATATATATATATATATATATATATATATAAATATTTGCAATATTTTCCATAATCAATATTTATTGGGTTTTCGTGATAAAGTGTCATACTTTGAATAGTATTTTATGTTCTTCAAATTATTATATTTTCCGTAGAAAAAAAAAAAGTACAATTCCAACTTATTTTTCTCAATAGTCATTATTCTTATTGTTATAATTTTTATAAGTGTTGTGGTTGTACGTTTTACAGTTCATTTTTATACTTATACAGCACACAGAACTTTAATATTTATGACCCGAATAAACGTCTACCTACACACAAGTGCGTGGTATTAAGAATAAATATTGTTTTTTCCTTAACTTGGCTACTACTAGGGTTGCGAACACGCACGCACGCACAAAAATACCTACAATACCTACGACAGGGAAACAGAATAACATTAACGAAATATTATTTGTTATTTTTAACTGACTCCGCTATGGTGTAATGAGACGATGTTTTCTCTCGGAAACGAGAATATTTATCAGATTGAAAAAATATCACATTTCCTCTGCTTTTTGTCATCTCACAGATATATACAAGTTATCTTTTCATCTGCCTGCGTGCCGCAATAACGATTACGAGTATCTCGTTTGGCACTCGGCGGTTCAATCAGAACATTCAAACCAGATGGCCCGTGCAGTACCACTATCTTTCCGCTCGTACGCTGCGTCACGTTTTCCCATGGATCGGCCGAGAATGAAATCGCCAAAATCGCCAACGCCCTCGGCGAACCACTACGGGGTGTTCACGAAAACTCGAAAACTTACGAAAAACCATCGTCGACGGACGGCCGGACCAACACGAAGGGTTAGGGTACGGGAGATGGTGGTTTAGTACGATTGCTACGATTGCGAGTGCTTGAAAACTGTTGATATGGACGAAAAGTGTGTAGGTACACAGGGCACGTTAATCACAAGTGGTCAGCGGAGCGTAGTGCGCGCGTGGGACCGTGTAAGTGAATTTGATTGCGGTAATTTTTCTCTTGGTGGAAACCCACGTACGGAAGGCATTATTATACGTATGGGGTTATGGCGTTTTCGTGCGGCGGCGGCGGCGGCGGCGGCGATGGTCCGCTTTATACAGGACGGTGGCCATCTAGCAATATTTTTCACGATTATCAGTCGTTGATAAGGAGATGACAGTGAAAGGGTAATTTAAAAACAATATATTTCCACGGGCGAGAACGGGCGTGTCCCGACCGCTTATCTCTTCGTATATAGCTGCAAACCGGAATTAAATCGCGTCATCCACCGAGGCACAACATAGATAACCGCAGATATATATCGTTTTGCATGTGCGTGTACGGGAATGTTTTTTGAACGCGTGCGTGTGTACTGCGGTATGCTTTGGGCTTTCACTAAAAGCGATTTTTGAAAATAATTTCGGGTGTTTTCTTCACCACGATAATACCGAGTAAACGAAAACATTTATACCTGCCAAACCATGATACCGGAGAGGAAGAAGATTTAGTTCATTATCAATCACAAATAATTCGATATCTCAATATTATTATTGTGATGAGAAAAATTATTAAATTCGTGATTTATAGTAAAATATCGTAAATGTTGCTGAACGTGTTTAGTTAAAAGTGATTTAAGGATTAAATAACTGAAACAATTACACCTTGATGTTAAAAAAATTACAACCGGTGGGGAGGGGAAATTCCCACAGGGAGGAATTTAGTTACTACATGGAGAGAATTGAGTGATGATGAAATAGGAAGAACTTTTTCGAATAAAATTAAAATAACAAATATATTTAAAAATTATTGATCTGTTGATTTATAGGAAAAGGTAAAATTCTCTGATTAACGTTTATTTTTTATTAAATAAATTATCAAAAAACATTAAAATTATTCGACTTATTTTATTTTCCAATGTTTCAACTTTATTTTATGAATAACAAACAAATTATGTTCAGAACTTTTGTCAGAGATACTATAAATTCATAAATTTTAACTGAGCACAAGCTTTCAGTCGATTACGATGTCCACATTGCTTCTAATATTTATCAGTACGCTGCAGTTCACATCATAAAAAACGGAAAAAATCGTTAGCATTTTTCCCTTTTTTTATTTCAAAATGTTGAGTGCATAATAATTCAAATAGGAAAACTTTATGACTCTGTTTAATAAAACTCAGTGCTATCAAGGGTTATTTTTTTTACCACATGAAGAGATATCCTCGTATTAATAATTTTTACTTGCTATTTTAATAGATTTTTTTAAATTGTTATTTCCTTCAAAAAGGGAACATTGAAGGGTTTTAACCACATTTAGAAAATTCATGACTGGATTATATTAAACTGACAATGAATAAAGTTAACAGAACGACAGAGGTGGATAGATATATGCTGTAAACTTATAATCTAAATATTGATAATAAGAGGGAGAGAAATCCTTACTTGCATAATAATTATTATGCAATAATTATTACTGTCATATTTTATAAACTCCACATGGATATATTTAAAGTACAATTTTTAATATTTGTTTAAAATATATTTGTGTTAAAATTATAAAAAAGATTTCATATAAAATTACAATACCACTCAAATCCTCTTATTTCAAACCTCTCCTCTGTCGATATACTTGATATAACACGTAAATTAAAAAGAAAATGTTTCAGAGACCTGTTATCTTGGAAAAAAAAATAATAATTAAAAATAAAATTATTATATACTTGAATTCTGATTAATAGTAAATTACTTATATATTTATTGTATGGATATTTTCTTTAATTATGTGAACTCATAACATACAATTTTTTTTTATCAAGTTTACTTATTGTATTATGAATATAGATTTTAAATACATATTTTTCAATTAAAAAAAAAAAAATATTTATGTGATATTTGAAAATCGAAATACTTTAATAATAATTTAATATGGTATCGTGCTATGGAATACAGCTTTTATATTTTAGCTATAAAAAATAATCTTATTTCAACATCTCAGCTTAATATTTCAAAATAAAATCCATTTAAAGGTCGATGAGTTTATTTTAACTTCATATATCAACGAGAAACGTAATTAAATTTAAGTTTAAGATTATTTCAGTATCAACATCATAAAAACCTTAAGTCACGGCAAATGAGGTACGAAAGTATTACTCGTATATTTATCTAACTTATCAGATAAAAATTAAATTATGGTTCCGTCTATTATAACAACTTTAACATAAATATTCTAAATATAATTAATATTATTCATTACAGTGGTCTATGATTTGTATCAATATAATTTCAAGTACCTTATCCAATTCAGGATAACTACCTCTCCACATTTTTAGAAATCAACTATATTTAAATTACACTGTAATTTACTTAAAAAATGTTTACGTTATCATTTATCAGCAAAATGCATTTTGCAAATACATTTTCTACTAATTCTAATTTATAAAAACCACTGTATCTAAGAATGTTGATCAAATTGTTTCTATGAAAAATTATCCTAAAATAATAATCAATTGAAAAAGTATTTTGGTATCTCCGTGGAGACCGCCAAATTTTATTGTTGACACTAGTCAAGCAGATAATATAAAACAATAATTAACGAAAACCCTATATAAAAATATATTTACTGAAATTTTGAACTCTTTACCTTTCAGCTCACAAATTTATACAAATGCTTCCAAAACTATTACTGTAGTTGAAATTACTTTAGTATACAAATACTTATTCATATCTAACAAATTAATAGAACATAATAACATTTATACTGTAGAATACGTAGCTCTTCTCAAGGGAGTAAAATTAGCTTCTTAATTAATTGATTCTAGTATTAACATTTATACGGATTCACTCAGTGCTCTTAATAATTCGAAGTATAACTTTAACTCAAAAACCCCATATCAATTAAAATAAGCAACATCATTAAAACAACTAACAATAATATATGGTTTAAATGAATACTAGGCCATCGAGGAATCGATGGAAATAAGAAAACTGACATTATAGTTTGTAAAGTAGTTAATATATCTATGATGGGAATACTCACTTTACTCTTCACACATTGACGTTCATTGGAACGTGAACACATATTGTAACAATTTATGAAAATCCAAATGGTGATTAACACTAAATAAAAAACTATGAGAAATAAAAATACCATCACATACCGGCCTAAACACTATTTAATGAATCGCAAAAATTAGGCAATTATTAACAGACCACGTGTAGGTCACTTAAAAATGTATTATATTCATATTTTGCGAAAATAAGAACCAACATTGTGTTAAACCTCGGACAACCTCTTATAATCAAACACCTCCTTGTCTACACTCATATCATATGGCGATTAGAAAAAGCCCTAGGAATTCCTAAAAACAGCTCTGAAGAATTTAGCCCAATCGAAGACAATATCAACAGAACCATCACCTTTCTAAAATTAATCAATATACATAACTTATGCCTAGAAAATCATTGTATCCATTATAAATAGTTAATTTTAATTTTTTATAACTTTATAAACTAGATGATGAAGTACTAAGAATAAAGAAATAAATTCCTTTGTGTACATATTATGACTATAGAAATGTTTCGTTATTGGAATAAAAACATTCAATTATTTTTATTTATTCTATCTATATGATTTATTAAAATCAATTAATATTGGAATGGGTTATGGTATAATAAGTTAAGTTAGTATAATAAATTAGATACTCAATAAGAGTATATAAAAATGTAGGATATTTATTAAAACTTTCTGAACGAATAATGACACACATGAATAAACACGTATATTACGGTCATATAATTATTGTCTTGTTCATAGTTAATAAAAAAATAAAATCTTCAATATGTTCATATCATATTTTTCACCATCAAAATAAGATTTTTTTATAAGAGACTCTTATTTTCTTTATAGAAGTCTCTAGATAAAAAAAATAAAATACAAGGAATTCGATACAAATGTTATCAGTGTAATATTATGTAACTCAATTTTTTATAGATTTGAATAAGGATTAGGTTTGATCTGGTCCTTCCTGATAAAATTGTGAAGTACAATAAACATAACATTTTAATAGCAGGTTATAAAATATCGTAAAAAATAAAACAAAACATCATTGATCAAAAATAAATATATTCGTATTATCAAGAGTATTTATCGTTTTATTCAAATTATGTTAATATTGAATGAAAACGCAATAGTTAAACGACTCTAGCACGATCATTTGTTTTCTCAATAAAATGTCTACTATATAAACATATTAGTATATACTTATAAGCAATTTGATAAATAAGGTTATTTTTTTTAAAAAAAAAAAAAATATTTTAGTAAACTGAGCTAGAGGAAAATTAATCGAAATTAAATTGATATATATTTGACAATTTTTGGTTGGAAATTTATAATTCAACTTCTTTACGATTTACAACTAATACACACAGTACATTCTACTTATTAACGTGTTTAAATTTTAATCGTTATCTGTACGAAAATATTCAATGTAAATCTTTTATGGCCAGACGTAAGAATAGTAGTAACTGAAAAAAAAAATCGAATTTTATAATTATTAAGACAATCGAGTTTATTTGAATTTCAATATAACTACTTAAGTTATAGTCAGTGTTGTGCTTAGATAAAAAAAAAAATATCTAGATATAAATAAGATATCTGGAGTTAAAAGTATCTAGATATAGATAAATACTGTAGAAATTGAATTTATCTAGATATAGATAGATAAAATCACTTTTATCTTGATATAGATAGATAAAATAATTTTATCTAGATATTTATATAAGGCATCAACATTTTCATCTGTTTGTAGGCGAACTCTTTTGGTCTTGGGTAATGATTGTATTATGTAACGATCCATTTCAAAATATAAAATATTTCACCAATAAAATAAAATTGAAAGTCATAGACAGATTTATGAAAAATATGAAGACGGTCTGACGATAAACACTGAACACATTGTAGATGAGAGTACGTTGCGTACAGAATAAGTTTTTAATAAATAACGGACGTCTCACACCTAATATTTATTTTGTTGTACAATAATATTATGTGGACACATCAAAGTACGAATTCATAGAATTGGGATCCGGTAATGACAATTATTTAGAGCACATGATTACATGAACAATGGACATAATTTATATATAAATATTGAATTTAAGGCGGTCGAATGATGATGGAAAACTATCAATTTCTGTGTAGGTACAGCGTAATGTGTATTGTAATATTGCTATTTTCTCATCGACAGTTATGTATTTCTGTATTTTAGTATTTATAAACCATCTACCGCGTAGCTGCAATAATAATCAGTTTAGACCTATGGTGCGTTATCTCTGGTTCTAATATTCATGTAAATGCTCTTTCGATGTTCGTAATACCACAGAACAATAGTAATACGGGCATGAGACTTCCCCGTATGGGCTATACTATGAAATTATAAATAATTCTCACCTCCCATGCATATTATGTAGGTAATATATGTCTATATACATAATAAATTGTCATTGTTCATAATTAATAATAAATGCTATGTAAAAATATTTTAGAACCAATTTTTGCAAATAAATATACAAATGAAATTTCTTATTTAGTTATTTATTTTATATTGAATCATACAATTGTAGATTAGTTATTACTAATGATTAGTTACACAGATTATGTTAATTATCTAGATAAATTTATCTAGATGGCTATGATTTTTATTTTATTATATATTATATACAATATTTTATATATTTTTTATTGAAAATTAGATGTCAATTTTATATTTTATCTGGATAAGATAAATGATTATATAAATAATATAAATGATAAGATAATGATATGAAGTTTTTATTTAGATAACATATCTAGATAAATTTATCTAAAGCACAACACTAGTTATAGTACCATACAAATATACAAATTAAACGGTAATACAATAAAGTTAAAATATATAAGATATAATAACAGACCTGCGGTAAGTTATCTAATATGAATAATGAAATTAGAAATTTGTCGCATCTTTTTTTATCAGCGCCGTACTGTTTAATATTTAGCCCGAACAGATGATTAAATGACATAAAAAGTTGCATACTACTGATAATAAATCGAAACTATATGTCTCACATGCACAAAATATGTATAATATATATGTATTATACTTGTATTACGTCATGACTTATTCAAACATGTATGGTTTTTTTTTCATTTTGAATCAACTTGAAATTACATTTAAATTATAAGGCTAACTCAAAGACTGAATAGGTTAATTTTGTATGTTGTGAAAGTTCTCTGTCATTTGCATTGCTGTGGGAATTCTCAAAACCGTATAGTTAATCCTCGATGGCATATAGTTCACCGAATAATGAATGATGATATATAAAAGGAAAATGCTAGTGTTTGATTTGTTGACAAATTATTTCCCTTGATTTATAAGTATGCTGAAGATATGAAAATATAGTAATCTTTGAATTTTGACTAACGACATATTATTTATGGTATTATACGACCATGTAATTGTTTGAACTCATCAAATTAACTTAATGTGCGTACGGAATATTTTGAAAATGCTTTAATGCGTAGTAGTCGAATAAAAATAAATAATAGTTGTCAACTGTTTGAACAGAAAATTATTTTTTTTCCTCGCATAGAATATGACGCAAAGTTAACGCTTCCAGTTAGACATACTCGTATTTTGCAATAGAAAATATGATGCTATTCTCGGTTTGTCCTGAACCCAGTACATTACAACAAAACTGATAATATTATTCTATTAATATTTAGCAATATATTTATTGTATGTCTGCTTTGATGACAAGTACATTTTTTTGTTTAAAAAATAATTGTATTCCTAAAGCTAAACAATTTAAAAATTTACTAATATTTATTATTTTTTTTAAACAGATTTACCGAATGTTGACTGCTGGTAATGATGCATTTTATGTTTCTTGTAAAAATCGAACGTTAAATAATGCAGTGAAAATTATAAAATAAGTTGTCGATTATAATATATTCAGTTTAGCAACGCATAAGACTAAATCAACGTGATATATATATATATATATATATATATACATATACATAGTAAGTACTAAATGGTCTTGTGAACTGTTTTATTGAACTCACTCGATGTGTACATTTTACATTTTAAATATTATATGGTTATAGTAAGGGAAACCGTATTTATCATGGCATCTGAATGTATTAGTTTTTCGATGAAACTATTATTTAAGAAATTATACAAGATATAATATTAGAAAAGTTGTTTGTAAGATTAGACAAAGCTATTTAAACAAATTTCAATATTTTAATAACGTCCATAAAACTTTTTACCAGTTTTTCTTTATTTCTAATATCCACTTATTAAAATAAAAAATACATTTGCCTTGTAATAGATGGATGAGGCATAATAAATTTCAATACATGTATCGTAATATATTTAAAAATTTATTCTTTTTATTATAAAACCACTTACATAATATATTAACATTAATTAAATCAATGTAATCTTAATTTTTAAATAAGTATAATAATTTATCATTACTAACTTCATTGATTATTTAATTATCAATATTTATAAAACCTTTTTTTTTTAAATATTTCAAAAGTACTCTCAATATTTTTACTGTCCAACAGGATATATTTTGCTGAATAAGTTGGTGAAGTTTAATTTAATTTGTAATTCTTAATTACAATTAATACTAGAAGTAGTAGTAGTCTTTGCTGTACTTTTAATCGACTGTTTCAAATACGAATTTATATATAAATTAAAATATGAAATAATTTAAATTGTATGCATAAACAACAAAATAACATCTATATAAAAATTCTGTTAAGTTGTAGAAAAAAATAACCTATATTTATGAATTGAACTAACCTTTGTAAAGAATTTTTCTTTTTGATAGTGTGAAGGAAATTATTGAAAAATATATGGTACTTCAACATTTCTTAACAATGGTCTGCAAGCATCTAGTCGTAATTGAAAATCTTGTTCAGTATAACGTACACTACAAATACGGCTTGATTTTGATGGCTCAGCATTTTTCCTTATTAAAGCATTAACCAATTTTTCGGCAAGAACTTCATTGAGTTCAAAGAAAATCTTTACAAGAAAATAAAAAACAATAGTTTTAATTAAAAAATACAACAACAGAATAAATAAATAGTACGACCATATAACATCAAAGACTCAAAAGTGATTTCCAAAAAATGTATGTATGTTGTTCGACGAAAGATGTATTGGTGCAACCACGAGTAACACATGATACTCCAGATATTTCAAGATCTACGTCGACAAACCCAATGAAAAATTAAATTTTGTGGATTACAATCGATGTAATGTAAACAGCGTTAAGTAGTGACATCTATACCGGTGCGCACTGGTGCACTGCACTGACGGTTTGTTTTTGACGACAAAATGGCGGACGCCAGTGAAAAAAACTTGAAATCATTACAACAACCGTATAAACGTGTGATACGAACTATGTTTCGCTGGACGGTCGCGATAAACGTGGTATACCGGCTCGGTATACCACGGGCGTAACGGCGGAAATTTAATCCGGGTTCACATTACAACGTGACGTGTATTTTATCAGACCGTGGGTTTTGAAAATGTGTGATACCAATATATATCTTACGATGATGTTATCAAATGTTGGTTACATATTTTCGCGGTTTTCTTTTTATTATACATGAAATATTATCATAACTAATTTGTATTATAGCCATGATGTTTATTTTATTGATTTAATATATGTAAATTTTATACATTTTGAGTAGCACATTATTTCATTGTATTTATAGTTTGAATCTGGAATTAATACCTATTACAATTTATCATATAAATCATGTACAAATAAAGAATGTATAAAATACTTACTTAACAAATTATATATTTAAGTAGTTAAATAAAAAATAGTTTCAATAAATAATGATATACTGATGAATATTAAATTATAACTGTTAAAATCGGTAACCACACCTTCAAAAGTTTGCTGTTATCAACTATACGGTAAAATATGGTTAGTGAGGTAACTTGCGATTTATTATACAGTATATCATGTTGACGTAACAACGTAGTTCAGCCAATCAGAGATAATTATTTTAGAAGACACGGCATAGCACGATTCAGTGTGAACCCGGCTTTAGCATCGTGACCGAAAACGAGATCTGGGGGGGGGGGGCACGCGCGCACGCGACATCGTCGCGGCGATACAACAATGACACAACTGCAAAATTGGATATTAATGGATTAAATGCTTTGATGAATTTATATATACCGAACGTATAGTGTTGAAAAACGAAGTAACTGTAATTGCATTTCGGATCGCCAGAGGACAGTTGCGTCGTGGAAATATCAGTTATTTGTAAAACGAATTCGGTGCGATTTTGGTTTTTTGATTTTCCTGTATAACTGCAAATTATTGCAATTGTGTCATTGTATCTAGTGGCGATATGGTCGACTTATTTATCATTCGCGGTTCGGGTGCGAAATCGTTCGTTATTCTCTCGCACGGCGGTCGCGTATCGTTCGGTGCATCGCAGGTGACACGGCAACCGAAAACCTTTTCTGGATAACCGTATTTTCACGCGAGCCTACCCGCGGGACCTGACGCGTTCCGATTAAGCTGCTCTGCGACGCGGTACGAACGTTCCAACACTTTTCGAAAATCGATCCGAACGTATTTACACGAGTGATATACATTTTTCCGTAAGCCGACAGGTGGTAACACGGCGATAATTGTTTATGCGAACGACCGTTCCCGTGTGACACCGACGAATATGATTTTGTTATACGATTTCAAATCCCCTAGTGCACATAGGCCCAGAGCTCTAAGGGAGCGGGGGTATAGACATTTACCCTTCAAAATTCGGTGGTTGGGTGGGTAATTTTTAGACGTTACAATAAACACACTTATAATGCGTAATTATAAATTGTGCGAGCCCAGCGATCTATATTAATTTTTTTTTCATATGTGGGTATTGAATACTATTGTTTATCTCCCTCCCTCATATTCCAATTCACTTCTCTGCACACATTTCACGTAGTGCAGTGCTTATTTTGCACCGGTACAATTGTTCCACCGCTGTTGTTTAGAACTACCCAACACACACATATTTTGTCTACGTGGTTAAGTCAAAAATGACTTAAACTCATACGCGAACATTTTTGCTCGGCGCATGTTATAGCAATAATAATCACTACGTCCGATGTCGTGAGGTATCGTGCTCTACGAAGAACGTATTAGTTTTCAAGAACCATTGGTACGAGGAGGTTTTTTTTTTTATTTTCATTTTTTTTTACTCCGCATTAGTTTTACAGCGCAGGTGTTTGGATAAATCCACGTAATCCTATCCATTGATAAACATTTTGTCGATTGAACAGTTTTTGTTTAATATTTTTGAAAAAAATATTACGGGAGTAATGACTGTGTACGGATTGATTGACCAGTAGGATAGAAAAAATAAATAAGAATAATATAAACGATACGTGGAAGTAACACTTCGCTAAAACATGTTTTGCTTGAATGGTTTTAGATAGGATTTGCTTTAGGGATAACGAGAAAAAGCATCACAAACGAGTAACACGATAACTTCGAGGTCAGAAATCGATACATTTATGCGATTTGGTTATGTTTGGACAAGTTTGATGATTCACAATGAGCGTATGCGTATTTTTATTGCTCATTGACCTAAACACTCCAAATTTTAGATAATTTTTATAAAAACATATTTACATAGAAATAGTATTTATTATACTAAACTAATTATTAATAATCGTTGATAACTATACGAGTACATCGATCATTATAACAGACATTTTAAGAACCATACAAGTATAGGTCTGTTTATAAAATGTGTTCCTAGGTATACTCAAAAAATAAAATAATGTATATTTATTATAAAAATCAAAAACGACGTTTATTGGTTTTTTTTTTTTTTTTTTACTATTTTATGATTTATTTTATTGAATGAATAAATTGAATTAATAGTTATATATGATAAAATAATATCTTAAAATATTGTCATTTTTTTTTCTTTATTTAAAGTCAATAAACACATGTTACACATATTTCAGATTCACCTGGCCCCTTTTTTCCATTAATGTTCATTGTCGTATTACTACGAGGTATTAAATCATAAAATAAATATTATTATCGTGCGTACATGTACGTGTATGGGATTTACATCATTTGGTCGTGCGTCAATTGGATGTACCTCATTTGGACGCACGACAATTGGTCGCGTACGACATTTCGTTGCGTGTAATTTCGACGCATGTTACATTTGGTCGCGTGTCAAATGGTTGCATAAATTGAAATTAATTAGCAAAAAAAAAAATAGCAACATCAAAATAAAATATAGGTAGGTATAAATTAAAATTAATTAGTTTTTTAAAATATATACACAATCTAACTATTTAATTAAAATTTAATTAAATTAAAATATAGGTAGGCGTATATAAAAACGAAATGTTTAAATTTAAATTCAAAAACTATTTACAAAAATTAAAATTATGGGCAATACCAATTAAAATGTCGTCAATTGAATGGCTATTAATATTTGAACATACTTTTAATAGTCTATTTGATAAATGATGATAAATTATTATATTTTTTTTTTATTCGGCACATATGCAGCAAGTAATTGTTCTGATGTCTTAGTTAAGCTTTTTTTTTTTCAGACAGTCTATAAATTTCAAGATGATTGGTCTATTAGAACTTAGCAAACTTAGCATTGACGAAAATCCATTGTGCCAACCCTCTATCTTGTTATTTGTTCTAGGTAGAATTTTTTTTAGGCGATCAAATCAATTCCAGATTTCAGTTGGAAATAATGGTGGTCGACGATTTCCTCTCCTACCCAAAATACCAATCCATGTTCCTTCAAAATAGATTATAAGGGGTGATAACAATTCTTCGTTTTCGACATAATACGTGCTCTCTAATGATCTCTCAAATGATTGTATTACCTTATCGACAGATATAAAAGCAAAGGCTAGTAATTTTCGAACCCCTAATGCAAAGTTTACATCGTCACTATATTGTTTTGTAAGACCATGGAGTTGTATCTATCTCCAAGCCACTTAATTTAAGTGAAAAAACCATCCATGAAGTTTTGTATTTGGAAATTCAATTTTAATTGCATTAATTGCTGCTTTTTCGAAGTCTACCACAAATGATTTTGAACATAAACCAAACTTCAATAATTTTAACGCTTTAAATAATTGTATGTATTTTATTTCCTTTTATCTGGTAATAAAACGTATTATATCACTATCAAACATTGCATGGATGGTATAAAATTGATAAAATAAGTTAGGGCAGCTTGAAAATGTTAAGAAAATCAGTGTTCAGAGTTTTTTAATAAATTTAAATTTTTATTGATAGAAAATAATAAAATTTGGTCATCATATGTGCCAATATCACCATTTTCATATAACAAAAATTTTTTACCGTCTAAAGTCAGTTTGAATTGTTCTGGAATTTTAAAATGTAATGTTTGTGGATTTACAGGAACTGCTTCATCAATTTTTCTAATCCTTTGTATTGATCTTTTTAAATACTTAAAGTTTGGCATTTAACCTGCCACTGCGGGTGGTAACTGAAATAATATAATTTTATAAATTAAATAAAGAACAAAATTTACCTATTACCTGTAATTTCAAAATTATGTACTGACATATTTGCATATATTATAGCATTAAAATGTCCCTCCATGAAAATTACGAAAAAATAGAGTAAGAAGTTATTTTACTTAGGTATGTGAAAAAATTAAGTTACCTGTGAAGACGTATTTGCCAATACACCACGTGTAGACATAACTGTAGTGATAACGTTTTCTTTCATTTTATTTATGATTCTTTTTGCTTCGATTTTTGTCCTATTTTATATATGATTATAATCGGTGAATTTTGTGACGTCATCTATTAAGAAAACTTATGAAATTAATAAAATAATATGATAGATTAATCATTTTACCTTAAATTGTATGAGCTTAACTAGTATATTTTTATTTTTCATTGCATTTCCAAATTATTTCATCTTCAATCGTCTTCTCTTGTTTATGAATAAAACTATTATACCATTGAAAATTGAAAGATCTCGACTCCGTTGACTTTTTATAAGCTCTAAAGGCATTATAGGTATGTTGTACTATTCGTTACAAATTAACGAATAAGATGCCGCGCGCTATAGTGCAATGCTATGTGAGCACTGCTAAAAAATAATATTATATAATAAAATAAACTATAAAGATACCAAAAACTTATCTAATAGATAAGGCTTTAAATATATAAGTCATAAGTGTATAACTTACACATATTATATATAGGTACTTAGCCAAATAATTATATTCGATATAATTATAATCAAGGCCGTATCTTTGGTGTCTGGAACCCCTCGCCCCCTCCGAAATTTCATCAATATTTTACGAATGTTTAAAATAATTATTTATTTTTAATACCAACATAAATATTTTCAGTCAAAAATTACTCCGATTAATTATTAACGGCTTTTAGTTATATATCATAATATCATATGAAAATATGATATTAATTTTAATAAAAGATTTAATTTTTTTCTGTCTTATTTTTAACCAAATATCAAAAGTTAAAATCTAAATTCAATGAAATTACAATATACATGTTTTGGAATCCTCCCGAAAAAAACTTCTAGGTACAGTCTTGGTAATATTGATAAGCGACGAATAGACGCACGACCAAATGTAACATGCGTCGAAATTACACGTGACGAAATGTCGTACCTGATCAATTGTTGTGTGTCTAAATGACATACATCCAATTGAGATGCGACCAAATGATGGACTTGCACGTGTATGTATAAGATCAGTATTATATTACGTTCAGTCAGTCCCTAACGTCCATTATAATAATAACAATTCGAATTAGACTTATATATTTCTTAAACGTAAGACTAAACGTTGGTGATTCAGTGGCATTATTTCCGCGGGTCATCGTGTACTTACTTGTATAATATTGTTTCATATGCCGTAAAACGATTGGCGTCACGAACTTTTTTAATTTTCGTGTCTTTAAAAACGATATATTACACGGGGAAAAATGTATGTATCGCAGCTACGTTTTGTATAAAAACGAAAATCAGTATAATTTATCGACATACGCGTGTACATGTAATAAATCGTCCGGTATATTGCTTGGTTTTAGTTGTGTATCAAACACTATATTTCAATTTGGAACTTGTTACTTTGTTGTATTCAATTTCGAAAAGCAACAGCGTTTGTACATGCTTTACGCATTCATCAACAGTTTGTGCGAATGTCGCACGCACTGTATGAACCGTACGTTCGGCAAATCCCGTTAACGCGCTTACTTTCGACAATAGTAATATATATATACATTTAAGTAACTACACTAAACTATAAAAAAAAAAATTAAAAAAAAAAATCAAATATACTGTGTCAGATCTATTGAATCTTGGTCAGGATCGATATTCGTTGCGTCATAAATGAACGAATCCACGAGAGTTATACGCATGCTAAAGAAAAAAAAAATGTACAAACGCGTATTCAATGTACCCGTATTGTATTGTTCCGCGCATACGCAACAACATAATTACGATATTGATTGTGACAGTAGTAATATTAACGTTAGGGTACCAGAATCGGGTGAGATAAAAGGGCGATTGTGCGACTGATAGAGGTTAATTTATCGTTTTAATACATTTGAAATCAATACTATGTATCATTTGTTCATCTATGTAACTTATATTTATCAAAATAGTTTATATCACAATGAAAGTAATTAATAATTTTGGAATTTTGGTTAAAATAGTGGTTACGTATACAAACAAAAAGAAAAGAAAAATCGCATATAATTGTAACGACTTGGATTTAATAAAACATTTAATAATAATATTTCAAACAATGTATACCTATATATGTATAGTAATATCGCGTTTAAAAACTCATAAAATAAAAAAAATCATTCAAACCTGAATACTTCTGTATTCAGAGTTTTGAATAATACAATATTAGGTGCAATTGCGGAACATCTAAGCGTTGTTTAAAAAATTTTAAATCTTGTAGACTCAAGGTTGGCCGTTTCAAAATGACACCATTGCGTGAGTCTATACGCTAATGTACATTAATTTACCCTTTTCGCTATGCTTGTTCACGAATTTCCGTACTTTCGATGTTATTTTTATTTTTTGACACCACAGCCAGGAAGAGAATCCCAGTGATTTACTGTAATCGTTTTTAATTAAATGTGATTTTATTAGGCTCCGAAAACCCCACTGGACGGTGCTGATTTTACGACGGCATACCCCGCAAAACCAAATTGCTAACCTTTTGTGAAATCTTAACATTTTTAATTTATCCTATTTATACAATGAGAACAGAATTATTTAAAATAATCAGTATCTGAAGTTAATTAACTTCAAAGTGTCCAAAGACAAACAAATAAAACGTTAATGGAAAGTTTAGGTAAATAATACATTAAAAATACACGCACGTATATACATTGAAAGAAAAATGTTACACTTAATAAAATATATTTATTACATACATAACTGATATTAAAAATAAAAATGTATTTATTTATTGTATGAATAATACATTTTTATAGAATGTTAAGGTAATACATTTTATTTAATCAAAAGTATATTCGTAAAAATTAAAATAAGAACCGTGTTCCACGGTCATACGCACTCAGTTTATAGAAAAAAAATTGTATGCAATTCCAATGTTATATTGTGTCTGGTTGATATATTTTTTTGTTATGGTTCATTGGTTTTGTTACGCCAAACTAATCCGAACATCACATTTACATCATATTTATTTACACTCCAACGGATTTCAAACCAACATTTTTGCGGTTAATAAAAATTTTGATGACGAAAATTGATAAGTAACACTTCTAACCATATTTTATTTTATTCCTATGCATCTTCGACACTTGAATTTTATTTTTAATTTATATATATATATTTGTAATACTGTAATATATATTGATATATAAATTATAATATATAAGACATTAATATAAATATATATATATATATATATATATATATATATATATATTTGTAATATTGTAATAGAAACGATTGTTTGGTTTAATTGAACTTTCAAAAACATTAACGATAATATTCACACATTTCCATAGTGGGTATTAATGTGGTAAAACAATTTCTAATGTGAATTCGTTAAATCATTATCACTTCGTTATCACTAAGACTACAGCCAACAAGCATACAACAGTATGTAATCCGAGTAGAATTTGAACAGTCAAGTT
Organism: Sipha flava; assembly: GCF_003268045.1. NCBI lineage: Eukaryota > Metazoa > Arthropoda > Insecta > Hemiptera > Aphididae > Sipha > Sipha flava. The sequence goes on from NW_020273306.1 coordinate 1,355,848, forward strand.
TTTCAAATGGACTTGAGGTATTATTTATTTAGTTTATTGCTACAATAAATGTAATATTGATGTTACGATTATTTACCATGTGTAGGACTTGGATTGGACACATCCCGTTTTTTTCCCCAATATTTTTTAGAAAAGCTATGACTTACATCGCATCTGGGGTGAATTTACAAACATTTTGAGAAAAAAAATTTACAAAAATATTTTGAGCATAAATATTATTTTTTACGAGTTAATTGTGTCTTCAGTTTATTTTTTTAACTAGACCATTGGTTCCTAACCAGGAGTGAATCCCCCCCCCCCCCGAAGAAATTTAAAGTTAGCTCAGAGGGGGGGGAATATAGTATTGATAAAATTATAAAAATTATTATGTTATTTTACATTTATAATGTGCCAAATTTAAATCACTGTATATTTTCAGATTATTCCGTATCGATAAAAATTATATTTTATAATGATAGCAAATAGAAATTTTCGTATTTATTATAAATTACAAAATTTGATTCCGACGACTAAAAATCGCCTAAACTCTAATTTAAAGAGAGTAAAAGATTTATGAAAATTTATAGGATGATAAAGGTTGGGAACCATTGTTCTAGACAATAACATTGAATAAAATGACAACTTTTGGAAAATGAAATTCCTAAAGAACAATTGAAAAATTCAAATTGAATAATAAATATAAGTTAAAATCTTTATATTTTGATAAGTTTTGGTAGTAATAATAAAATGCAATTTTGTTGTATATACTTTAAAATAATATTTATTTAAAAATATAAATTTTAATTATGAATTAAATTAAATTTAGTTTAATTTATACTTAAATTACATTAATATTAATTTATTTATATTTAACGAATAGTAATAACTATTGATAAATAAAATACTTGTAATTATAAACAGAGGAATAGGGAAAAAACTAATAATAATTACGAGCGAACATATACAAGAAGAAAAATATAATGATTGGTTGAAAAAATTTAAGACACCTAAAATAGTATTTTTTTTTTTATTTTGCTTTCATTTAATACATCAAAAACTTGATATAATCAATCTTAAACCCATCACTGGATTAAAATCGGCGTAATTAATGACAACATTTTAATGGTTTTCTTCTGTTAACCATAAAGTGTGATCATGGTTAAAATGTTTGATATATGTAAAGGTAAAAAATATCCAATGGTCCAATAGTCCAACCTATAGTATTCCAGATCACCATGATTTAGCTATGTTTAAATACATTACTTCATTTTAAATTAATTTTAAGATGCTGATGAGTTATGAGGTTTTAATATTTATTGTGTTAAAATTGATCGTAAAACGATGTTTTATCTGTTTAGTTATTCAAAAATATAATATCTTAACTATACATAGTTTTAGGTGAATTAGGTCTGTTACTTAGCTCTGTTTTAACATGTGTGATTTTATTTTATTATTGTTCCTTTGTGTGCAGTTGTGATGACAGTTGAGTTGTCGTTGGCTTATCACTCAGATAGGTTATATTATATTCACGATTATCAGTATTAATGTTTATGTAGTACGGCACGATCCGAAGTGAAACGATACCTAACCGCGAAAGTGTGTACGTCGACAACAATATTAAATATAATTTCTTTTAAAATTGCACACCTTCGTTTTTTTTCCTTTGTTGTTAGCCATTATTTTACGTACGTGCCTTACAAACATTTTAAATATGTGTTTCAGATGTGTCCAGTGGCATTATTCGAGGGAATGGGAAAGCTCATGCATTTGCCAAAATCTAGACTTTAGCGTTTCCAAAGTCGGCACATCGTTAATATAAAAATACGTCTTATATGAAGCCATTGACGTGTTATTAATCATAAAAATAAAACGCGTAATATACGAGTACTAAGTAGAAATCATTAGATTTTTGGACTGGTTCAACGTCCATCTCTCTCTACGTTATTCGGTACTATGGTGAAATGAGCCGTCGAGTCCGCAATTTTATATGATCATGCAAACTGCCCTACGGTAGAAAATATTGAAATAGCTCTACTGACCGCGTACCGTTGTTTAATTCTTGATAATGTATTGGATCTATGTGTGTCAATTTAGTGTTTAAAACCGAGAGGTTATAACGATTATAACCTCAGCTATTGATTTATGCCATAAAAATACTGATTCATGAACAATATAAACAATTGACAAAATAACCATCAGATTAGTTATTATGTTTTTTAAATATAGGCTAAAATAATTTTCGTACATTTTTAATTCGATTTCCAAGCAATTGCTTTTGTCGAATAATTCCTGCTTTCTCATAAATTAGTTATAACAAATTATAAATCTTAAAAAATTCCAATGGTTATTAAACTGACAAAATGTCTTAAGCATATTTTATTAAAATTGAAAAATTAACTTAAAACTTCAATTCTACTCCATTTTCTACGAAACCTCAACCATAACGTTAAAAGAAACAAGCTAACAATAATTAAATAAACATAATTTAAATTACTATAAAAACTGTCAATTTTCATTAAAAAGTGACTTTTCAGTTAAACGATTCTTTTTTTACATCCACACACTTTGGGCTGCTTATTTTTATTTATCTTCTTTGATTTTATCGAAAATTGATGTGTTGTAAATACTATTGTATTTTTGTAATTTTTCTCGACTTTTCATAAAACTGAAAAGAAGTTGAAAAAAAATCGTTAAAATAAATACAATATAACATTTTCCATCAATAATCATCTATACTTATAATCAGAGCAATCCTTATTTTTATATTATAAATAAATCAAATTTAATTATTGTTCTTGCAAATGTATATGTTTTCTATTACCACAAATGCATGTTAAACTGAATGTGTTTTAATCACTGTAACTAAAAGTTTTACACTGTATATAAGTATATTTATTTAAGATAAAAAAAAAAAAAAATTCACACACATTTCTTATCATTTCGTAAATGTCATTTTTAAAACACATAAATAATGCTATTATGATGAATTAAACTACAAAGACATATCGAACAGCGTTTCAGACAGTGGTCGGAATTCAAATCTTAGTCCTTGTTATACGAGAAAGTTGCTTGATTTGGAATTGTTTGACCTTAAAAACGATTCTGGAAGAGACAATGATTGGTTTATGTTGCGTGATTTTGATAAATCTGTGATCATGATAGATGAAATTTCTTCCAATAAACTGTACATATAGCGTGGTCCTATGTGGTATGTCAAAGTCTGGTGTTTTCTCGATCATCATGATAAACGTAGTTCCCTTCAAAGTTGCTTCGTATATTGCACCCTTCATTAATACGGTTCACTGTGCACACCACATTAAGGGCACCAGTCATAACGGAAGTGTTCGTACGATAATTTAATACACGAAACCATTTCCTTTGTAGTAATTAGGTGCCAAGACAATTATTAGATAATAATTCAAATATTCTGACATAACGGCTTCAATAATAAAAAAAAAAAAAAATTAAAAACTGCATTCCCATCAACGAATTTACATAAAATTCTAATTTAATATAGCGTTATATTTCTCTATTTACTAAAAAAATCTCTGAACGGTTAAATCAATTAATCAATCGATATACTTTTCATTTACTTTATTGGAAACTAGTTTCTTTTTCAATTATTCCTTTTACAATTTGAAAAAAACTAGATCCTCTTCTTAGCCAAATCAAATGCGTGAAATTTAACAAAATTTATATTCAATCTTGTAATGAAATTCGGATTTTAATGGTAGAATTTTCCTTAAACATTTTTTTTTTTACAAAATAATTAAAAATAATGTTCAGCAGTTTTGATAAATTAAGTTGCTGACTGTGTATTGATTAAGCCAAAACCTTTATTTATTTGATATTACTCTTATTTATATTTCTTTAAAAAAATTTATATATTACTGAAATATTTTTAATATTTTTCTGCTTTTATTTTTCAATACTACAGCTTATATATTGAAATTAAATATGTATGTACAGTTGTGGTACTTATTTTTTTTTTAATTATTGAACAAAAAAACTAGCATAAAGAATGAAAATAATAATGTGATAGATGGATAATAAGAATTTCATAGTAGCATTGTAACGAAGAAAATGTAGCCCTGAGAAGAATGTTTAGAAAGCTATGTAGGATACTATCCTATGATATTGTATTTTCCCATACTGATGGAAAAAAAAACAGCAAATGTAAAAGTTTTATTGATATCTCAGATTCCTTTATCAACGTATACTGTGCAAACAATGGAATTAAAAATTAAGAGAGGGAAATTTTATTGCGAAATTTTTTAAATTGGTGACTTTTTTTTTTCTGTCAATGTTCAATTATTAAATAAAATACGCTCAAATATATTTGAAAAAATTGTAACAGGCGACTTATAAGAACTAATGTTCATAATTTATAGATATATACAAATTACATTTAAGAATTAATAAAGCTATGCAGTGTGCCAAGATAAAATAACTACAGTAACATATACACATACGACTAAATATTATTAAAATACTAATACATTTCTTATTTTTATTATTTTGTTACAATGATCAACTGGTTTTAAATTGGAATTGGTATTATCCTTTTGAAGAAATAAGTCTTTATCAGAACAAAAGAATGATTTTCATGGAAATAAAACTGGTCAAGATATTTTTATGTTAAAGTCAAGTTTTACGTGTAAACTTTTTCACCATAGCCGACGAGCATATGTGTATTAGTTTGTATTCTTATGCGTGCAACTCGAATATTTTTCAGACGATAGTTTATGAGAATTGTAATATTAATGATATGTGTATTTTAAATTATTATTCGTGTTTGATAAGAAGGAAAAGGGGTTCATTTTTTCGGGTTTCTTTTTATTTTTTTACAATCTGTACACATAACAATATTAACACACAATATTTATTAATATAAAATGGTGTGAATACCGAAAATCAGGACATTTAAACGGATAGTGATTATTTCCATATGAATAATTCTGTTAACTTTATACAGTCATCAAAATAAGGAAAGAAATCCTATCGGAAAGCGTACAAATTTCCACAATATTTTTTCTAATATTTATTTTTATTTTTCATTTTATATATGTTCAATAGTTTGTAGGAGTTTGATGAAAAACCAATCGTCGCGGCTTCAAAATGTTTTAACCTTTTAAATTTTAGTTGAATTAAAGTAGCGATTGTTACACATTAATCACGAGCTCCATACGGACGCTTGAGACGTCTTCGAAACTCGTAAAAAGTAATTTCGTACACCACGGCGAACAAATAATATTAAAAAATCCGTAGAGTATTGATTAGGTCCCGTTGTTGTGCTATCATAAGATTGGTACAACAACCACACGTCTAAACGTGCGCGCAGCGAAGAAAAAAAAATAATAACAGCGGTAACAATAATAACGTTATTGAACCGCGTGCAGATGGATAATATAATAGCAACAAGAGCTAAACGGCGTTGGTGTGATAAAAAGGAATAAATTATTTGCTCTTAAAAAAAACCGTTTTGGCCAATATAACTTCCGACAGCAATAGGACGTGTTGTTCGTGCGATGGTACGAACAAAACGCTGCGGCCCGCGGTGAAAACGGTGCAAAAGAAATGCACACCGTCTTCGGCGTAATGTATGCCATGGGCCCACCCGACCGACCCGTTTTAATGCGGCCGATAAAATTCCGCAAAGGGTCAGATCCATAATTGATTGATGGAGATCCTCGCGGTACCCTTCGCGTGTACGATTCACACCCCGGACACGTCCACGCCGTATAAAACCCCTCAGCCTCCAATGTCTTCTGCGCGGAGGAGGCCCGGTCTGCCGTGCGCGCAACCAGAATCGAAGATAAAATCGATGTCCAAGTCGGAATACGCGAACAGACCCCTGTAATCGTTTTTCTTTTAAACAACAGGTACGCGGTGGCGCGATATTATGGTTAGGGGATAGGGGGCGGGGGCTGCCGGGGAAAAGTATAAAATTTAATTGTCACTAAAAACCGACGATTTACGGCCGTTTCGTGCGTTCGTTATTTTGCTCCGCTGACCCGAGGTGTGGTTCAGCCCGTAATGACAATTTGCTCTCCCGTGAACCGCTCTCGGTGGTTGTGTCGGTTGAATAATAATTTTGTTTTCTCAACCGCGAACTCGTATCCAGAACAATGGGAATGCCGTTTCGCCACGAGCTTTTCACTGTAACGGGGAAAAAAAAGAAGAAAAAAATTGAAAAACATTTTAGATTCAGATTTTGAACGGTATAAAATATAATTCGTATTTACTTCACGAATCCCGGACGGTATGAAACTGTTAAATATCATTGTTTTGTACTGGATTTATGGTGAGACTCTTAAAACGTAACCGATTCCAAGTGACAATTTGTACGTTTTGTACGTAAACCGCATTGCTGATTTCGGGTGATTTATTCAAAACAATAACGGAAATACATCCAACAATGGATATTTATATCGATTCTAATGTAATTTTTGAATGTATTTTAAAATCATATCATACATTATTTTAGGTTTAAGTTTAAGCTTTTGATGCATTTTAAACAATGCGATTGTTCCGTTGGAACGTAACGTTCGACATAATTATTAAAAAGAAGTGCTATATTAATTTATGCATGGTATAATCATAATAGTCGTGCGTTTTTGATTCGCTCCAACTCACCTACGGGACGTTTGTTAAAGGGTTTAGTAACCAAATCAAATTTAAACTGATTAAATTATTGAACCAATAAGATCGAAGGTCATAAAGTATATTATATAATAGGAATATACAGAGATTTTATGTTTATAAATAATAAGCTAACGCCTATAGTTCCTAAACATATGATATAATTATTTGTGTGAACTTGTTTTCAAAATGTATCTAGTATCTGATGTAAATAATAATAGTGAATTTTCTCGTTGTTGACATCAAAATTTCATTGTGTCCAAGTAGGATAAAAGTTTAACAGTTTATTAGTAGTAGGTTTTTGATAATTTACTAGTTTTTTCGAGAAAAAAAAATGATTAATTATAGTTAAAAATTATAGTCGGTCATAATTACGTCAATATGAGTTTACAATACCAAAAAACCTCGTTTGTTTTTTTTTATCCGTCCATTAGTTATAAGTATACATAGTTACGATTTTTGCTATTTAGATGTTCAATAATAATGGCTAGTACGGATGTAATTGTACAAAAAATATGTTTAAAAATAGGTGATTATGCGTCAATGTTTTACTAACAAATTAAGATATTTATTGCACTTAGGTTTCTATATATCAATACAATGATGATATAAGAGATAAAAATTATTTTTAAACTGTTTGTAGAATTTCGTGGTTTGTTGTGTGAAATATGTAAGCAACCCGAGAAAGTTAGCATGCTCATAGAGTGACCTTTCTGGACTTGTTTATTCGATGATTTTATTACAAAACAACAATATTAATGTTTTCGTTCATAATTGCCTCAGCATATACTTCACACATATACTATATGGAGTAACTAAAGTTTAATATTAAATTAACATTATATAAACTGACTCTATATTTTTATTTTGTTTATTATTTATATGTATTTCAAGTTACGTAGACTTAATTCTTAATTTGTAACTTGTAGGTAAACCACTTCTCTAAACGGATTAATTAGGAGTAAAGGATCCTACGAAACAGGAAATTCAAACAAAATTTTTGATTTAATTAAAAAATTAAAAAATTAAAAAAAAAAAAAAAGAAAAAAGATTAGTATAAAACTGATCACAATAAATGTTTGTCATTATTTAAGATATTTTTCGCTAAGTCATAACAAAAAATACACATATTAAACAGATGTAACATAACATATCTGTGGTCTGCATTCAGTTAACAATTCATTTATATTACTTTACCCGCAGCAATATACTCAAAATAGAAAAATATTTTTAATAAATACCAAGGATGTTTTAGATTTTTTTTTTTTGTTTCTACATTTCAAATAAATTTGGTACATATAATGTAATATATGTAATATAATATAATGTAGAATATTCTGTGAAAAAGAACACGAGACATAACAGATTGTAAAAATGCTTAAACCTATGTTTAAATATTTAATAAAAATATTAAATTCTGTAAATAATTTAAAAACATGTTTCATAAAATATTTTTTATTTTAAAATTTTTAAAACATTTGACTATAGATATATAAATACTAACAAATTGAATAATCTTATTTTTATTTATCATTATTCATTATTTATTCGAGATATATGAAAGTTTACATTTTTTTTTTTTTTTAATTATTTGAACTGTTCAAAATAAACATATGGTCAATTATTATATTAAGTTGTTGTTATAATCGTAGTTTTAAAACTATTTTTATCACTAAAAATGCTATTATTTGTAACACGGCACTCAATATAGGCAATTTAAGTACTGGTATGTGCAAAAGTGTTTACGTTTACATACATACCTATATATGTCGAAAGTAATACTTAATTAAAATTAATTAACATACAATAATAGTTGGTTAGTCGAACAATAAACATATAAAATATGAAATTGTTTCACAAATATCAAAATGTATATAATTTTTAATTTTTTATTTAAGCTTCTTTTTGGAAATTAGTCACTTACATTGCGTCTGTCATTATATTTATATTATAATTATATATTATGTTGAACAAAATATAATAAATATGTTGACCTGTACAATTATTTAAGGTATTTGTTTCAAACATGTTTTATTATATTGAACTCGAAATGGATTCGTGCAAGACCGATTCTGTTTTATTCGACGCATATTCAAACAATTATCCGTATTCCATTTGTGATTGGTTTTTTTGATGTATCAAATCTGCATGAAAATTGTTTTTTTCTTTTAATTCAATCCAAGCTTTTTAATAGGAGAAATGGGTTTTAGAATGGTATTTTATTGAAATTACCAGACACAGAATCGTTAAAGATAATATTATACACAAGTATTCGATCGTCGTAAAACATTATGGCCGTTTTGATTTAATTGTGCACAACATGCTGACGCGCACCCTTCTCCTTTTGAAAAAAAAAAACATTTAATAGTTTATACATAATGAATAAAAAATATCGTCACAAAAAATCGCAGTGAGTGCAATAATATAATGCAATAAAATTACATAAATTACTTATATATATATATTAATTTATGTATTTGTGTATATTGTGCATGTGTGTGTGTGTGTGTGTGTGTGTTTGTGTAGAAAATGAAAATTTAATTTGTTTTGACAAGAATATTATGTGGACATCAAAAGTAAGAATAAAGTTATAAACTCACAGAATTACACGCTGTATTATTATTTTTTTCATTCAGACACAAAAATAATAAAATGTTCCTCTTCCTAAAATGTTGGGAGTAGTATGGTGATTATTTAAATAATATAAATAATAATTATCGTACAAAAACGTGAAATTATACTTTTGACTTCATTTTATGATTTTTAATTTAAGAAAGAATTGCTGTTGAAGGAATAATGTGCTATGAAATAACAATAACAAAACAACACTATAATTATTTCGTAAGCATATCATCAACGAATTACCAAGTTCTACCAAATTGCAGATAATTTTTTTATTATTACCACTTTTAGAAAATTAAAAATAAATCACAATGCAATATTTGTCCGGTTAGCTTTTAATTTATTACAAACTGTATACCATGACTTAACTACAAAATATTACGCGAGAAAATAATTTCATTTAAGATGTAATGAAATCCAAGACCATAAAAAAATATCAAAACTAAGTTCAATTAAATCAAATTTTTGATCTAAAGAAATTAACATTTTAATTATCTATCTATCTATCTACTATATGAATAACTGTTCATAATTATCATGCGAGTAAAAATAATAAAAATTTATGGGATAAGATTTCACGATAAAGTAATCGAGATTGTTATTTTTTTTTCATATTATTATTATTATTACACCATAAATGTAGTATTTACAAACAAATATCACAAGATCTCTATTATTTTTTTCCCAACAAGAATGTATCAGAGTAATAGAAGGAAAATGAAAATAACCAAACATTTACACTACAACACTACAGTAGAAAGTAAATAACAGCTTATTATGATTAATATGATTTAGTTTAATAATTTATGATTGTTGAAGTAAAAGTAAAAGTTTGCAAGATAGCTATATTTAAATAAATATCATGAATATAAAACTTAGAATATTAGTATTAATTAAAATACGCTTTACGAGTGTTCATGAAGACTTTGCCCTCCTGCCACCTTAAGGTATATTCTTTCGTAAAGTAGCCAAAATCCACTATTATATGAAGTGATTGAACACATCAAATCTACTCATTCAGTGACGGGGTATGTTCCATTTACTTTTTTCTTTTATAAGATTTCTGATAGCATTAACGAAGAAAATCGGTCCAAAACTTTGACGTCGTAGAGCTCGCAAAAACCACCTGCTCGTTTGAAACGCACGTGACGGCCCACGCATATAGAAACGAAAGCGTTGGAAAATGTCATTTTGTCGACGAAATCGAATTTATCGCATGCTCGGTATTCATTTTCCAAAACCACGTTCGTCCCGTGGGCATCGACGGGGGCCATTTGCGAGAACATACAGGGTAGTAAAAATCCCATGGCTTACGTATGACGTTTTCTCTCGTAATCATAAATATGAGAGATACTACTGTCCACCCTGTATATTATATGTATATTACCTCTCTCTCGCTCACGCGTACACTCATATGCACACACATACGCTTACACGTTTTCACCGGACCGTAAACCGTATTTTCCAAGCCCTATTGTACAGCGTAAAAGTAGTACTGGTGATGGTGGTAGTGGGCAGTAGTCGCAGAAGTAGGTTGTGTATATAGTGATACGGTAGTCACACTGGTAATAACCTGTCTGTTAGCGTTGGCGACCGTCCAGATGTCTCTCTCACCCTGCTCTTGTCCCTTCCCACTGGTTCATAATTCCGTTTCACTCCGCCCGCCACCATCGTCCTTACGATGACCCTACACATACGCTCGAGAGGGCGGTCGTCCGGCGCGTCCTGTATAATAAGATAATCCTGGCGACAGATTGCACACCGGGTCTCGGTCCCGGTTGATAATTCAATAAGCCGCTACTGATTTCTTTTTCCAATACCGGGCTAGACGAAGTGCGGTCCACGAGGAATGTGCCAAAAACAATAATGTACTCCGCACTCGATTCGACCACTCACGATAAATCGTCCGGACGAGTATCAAAATCCATTACTATTTTATTGGACACTGTTGCGGCACAGTAAAGCACATGCAGCGTTTACCATGTCGAACGCAGTACGCTTACTATCTCTATCCCAACCCACCGTGACGGAACATAATATTATAATACCGCATAATGACACAATGACGATTTGTTCCGAATTTTGAACGTTTTGTCTCGGATCAATCTTTACTCCGTTTAATTCTAGAAATAAATATTAATAAAATATTATTGCGGTCCAAATACAAAATGCCCGAAAACGCAAAATTAAACATATTTTCAGGGAAAACAATGAATATCTTAAACACTCGTGCTTAGATAAAAACACTGTTGTATTGTTTGATACGTGTTCACTCCGACTCGTCACTCATATCTGCCGTTCTCTTTCTAAACGATTTTCACTGGATTAAGACAAAACAATGGGTAGTCGAATACGAGAATGCATGTAGGACGTAAGTAGGTTCTATAATAAAGTCAATATTGTGCACGATTTTCTAGATTATCTGCGATTTTATTTTGAATTGATTTTGATATTCTATCCGATTTGGAAACATAGTGCTTAAAAATCGAAAAACTATGATTTTATTTGTTGCAAAATTATGTATTGATATTGAATTTTTTGTACATTTTCCAATAAAATAATATAGTTGTTTCCCAAAAAAACTACGTTGAGCATTAAATCCTCAATGATAACTTTATTGATATTTACAAAGACAGAATTTTTACTTCAAGCGTATATTATCTTATTTAAAAAATCATACCTCATTAATGACGTGTACATAAATGAACTTAAAGTAACATAACATGGTAATCGGCCTTAATAAGAATGTAGTATGTCATTTTTTAATGAAATGAAATGGTACATTCAAATTTAATCAAATTATGTGTCTTTTCTGTTTTAAAATTAAAAAAAACCTTAATGTTATTCGAAAGAATTAGTGATTATCAATCGCCATCAGGCGATAAAAAAAAAAAAATAACCTTAACACTTTTATGCAATCAAGATAATATTGGTTTAAACATAAGCTCGGTGATAACTCGTTAAATTATTTAATATTGAAAGTACACGTTTATACGTGTACACTAAAATTAATAAACGCAACAAGAGATTCAAAAAATATTTACAGTACATTAATACTTTATCACCACGAATTATCGTTATCAAAACAAAGGATCATCTTGGTGATTTATTAAATTGTTACACTTCTAAAGAAATCTTGCGTCGAATATTCGTGACTATAATAAGAATACATATAAATTTTAAACAAACAATATGTACGATATTAACCTTTGAATGTGGTACCGTTGTTTGTAGAACAGTTGATCTATTCCACTGTGTAGCTGAAAAATAATAGAGGTAATTTAAAGAAAAATAAAACAGATATCATAGGTATGCGTAGCATCACTGTAGTTGAGTTACAGTACCCAATGGAATAGTAGTCATAGAATTCAGAAAGGCGTAAATGGATAATGTCCCGAGAGCAACATACGTACGCAATAAGTTGGATGCGCGTAAAAGGGTTCGAAAGATTCAAAAAGAATTTAGATTGGACTTAATACCGACAATAGGGTTGGCTTACACGTTCAGACATAAATGATTAGCTCAATTATTAAGCATTCCAAGGGAACAGTGGAAAATGTTGAAACTCTGAAAGAACAAAGGGCCGGGGGGAACTTGATTTCATAGGTGTTGCGATGACGTGACCAAAAAGATTGTGGATTTATGGTGATGATCGATCGAAAACGTAGTCCGTCGGACGCAATATTCGTTTTACTGCGTGACAATGATCTTATGACTGCCATAAACAGCTTTTACCACATAATATATTCACAAAAATGTTTTGGTTGTTAGCTTCCAAATTGAATTTTTTCGTTGAATGGCGAAAGGAGAAGTTATCTTCTTAAATGCCATCTTACCGACGTGACTGTGTGTGTTTTATAATCATTATTCGTTACCTATTCATTATTTTATCCTTCCTAAGAGAAAATATATACGTAATATACGTAACATATAAGAACACCATATTAACGTAGTTTTTGCAAAAATTCAAAGTCCTTCCGATCGATGAACGGTCCCAAAACATATTTCACGCAACGCTACGACCGACGTGACGCAAAAGGTACGTGTTCGGCAAACTGACGTTTCGGAAAACGAAGTGGCTTGGTCCACCCTTACTATTTTTGAGGTTTTGTGGCCACCATTTCAATCAACCCGGACAAAAAAATGTAATATAAAACATATTATAATGGTTATGTCAGCATAAGTCTTTGGGTTTTGCAACCTTATCGTCAGAAAGAACCACTATTCTAAAAAGTTAAAAATCCACGCATTACAATTAGTCACATCGATGAACAACTTTTTATTACGTCGTCCTAACCTCCGTCCATCTACGATTAAAGTTAGTTTTAGTTTGAACAAAACTCGCCATGAGTATTGATTATGATTTTTAGTCATTTCTGATTAATGAAATATTTTGTTCCGACGAAAAGCGTAAGTTTACGTGTTAATATTATGATCAATGTTGTAATGTGATCATAATGTTTTAACATTATCTTCTAAGTACTATCGTCAACGACGGTTTCCGACATTCAAAATTAGCATTTCACCTACACACGTTTTCGGATTCAAAAAATTCTCTCCCGTAAAATATGAAAAAAAAAAAAAAAAGAAAACGGAGCTGTCACCGAACTCTTAGATAAGTCGCGTGGAATACAACAGGCTCGGGACGATGGAGCCGATGGTCACGACTTTGGACGAGCCACAAGTGCGACGGTTTTGGCGTGATGGCGCAACACATGCTCTGCCCGCCGAACGTGTAGCAGTGCCTTAACCTTACGTCGTAGGCGTACGTGCGCGAAAACGCACACGGCCCTCATCCTATCGTCGTGCGGAACACGTTAGGCGTTGAACGGAAGGAGAAAATAATAATGATACCGTATTTCCATAGGTTTCGGCGCATGAACGCAATGCACTCGAATTCGGTTTCCGAAAAACGCCCCTTGCAATATGATAATATCGTTTGATCATATTATTCATTGTCGTTTATGGTTGCACGTTGACGGCCCTAGTCACTGCGGGTCGTTTTACGGTTAATTCAATAGTACTTTCGATTCCGTTTAGATCACTTTTCTATTTGTTGAAAAATTATCAAATCAAAACACATCATGTAAAACACAACGGACTGCCAAAAAACATCACAATCAAATGCCAGTTATCAAGTAGACACGTGAGAAAAGAGGAACGGCAAAATTCCCAAAAATAGAAATCAAATACAGTAAATTAAAATGCATAGGTGTCGTTTGTTATAGATCTTTACCACAATAAAATAAAAAAAAATCGAATAATTATAAAACAAATGAAAAATGCATTATGATCTGTACCGACACAAGTATAAAATGCATAATTATAGCTACAAAATTCATAAACGTACGTATTATAGATTATATTTCTTTAAAATGAACTCATCAATGTGAACAAAAAGTTTGTGTTTATACATGACGTATCAAACAAAAATCAGTCGTACACAAATTGTAAATATGTATTTACTTAACAAAAATAATATATTAACGTTAACAACTACATGATTTATAAGATATTAAATCAAATCTGAAAACCTGATCATATGTACCGATATTGACTTATAACCGGAAAAATGTTTAAGGCGTATTACGCGTTTATCGTATTACACGTCATATGAAATAGATATTAAAACGGAATAAAATCGATATAAAACGTACGTTTACGTGGATCACCGTTGTTACGTTTCACCGAAGAACACGGGGTCTAAAAATAAATAGTAAAACACAAAACATATAATATTATTATATCCATGTGGAAAAGGATTTTATGGTAGTTACTGTAGCTTTTACGAGTTTCTTTACTCTTTAGTCGTTAATTTTTGTAGATGAACGTTTGAACGTTAAAAAAAAAAGAACCGTAGGCAATTTATTTTGTATTCATGGTTTATATCCAAAGGAGAAATATACGCTTCTAAAAGTTTGAAAATAATATCTCTTGCTTGAATGAAATTTATGTTTCTATGCAGTATGTAGTGTTTTTTCAATCGTGTTTCCATAAATCGATCAGAATTTCATCATACATATTATGTGCCATTGAAATAAGTATTATTTTTCGTTTTATTTTTTTAAAAATGTCGTTCCATTGGAAACGGTTTTTCGACAATGCAATTATAGTTTCTAACAATAAAATGTCTCACATGCAAGGAATTCATCGGGTTAAAAAAAAATTATTAGGTACACGATAGTGTTAATCTCCTCCACTCTCCATCACCGTTGTCTGATTGTGAACAATGAATAACTTATAGAATTTAACCATTTCGTGATTTAAAATAAGACATGAAATATCTTGACAATTCTTAACCAAATTATTTTAAAAACCAAAGAGTTACAGTATTCCACAGCGTCTAGTACGGATCAAGTGATTATATTTTTAAATTTAAGATTTTTTACTTTTATTACCATACATATAATACAACACACTAATTATCAACCATTTCGCATTTTAAACCAATTATGAGATTATCAACAGCACTTCAAATTTGTATAATAAACAACTTTTATTTACTATTTTTTTACGTCAAGAATGTTTTTTACAAACTCATTCAGCAAAATATTTAAAATGCATAAATACAAAATAAAAAAAGAATAGTTTCTGATTATAATGTAAAAAATTGAGTTATTTATCTTTGGTAGAATACATTTAAAAAATGGCGTTTTAAGTGTAAGCCTTGAAATCATAATAATTTTATGCAAGAATACCACAAGTGGAAATACAATACACCAGATTAAACAGAATACAACTGTAGAGTATTTTTACTTTTACATATTAATTTAAAACAGAAAATATTTTATTAGTTTTTTAATGTTGAAAAGTGCTTCAGCTATTTATTTTTTTTTTAAATCGCTCAATAATCCCATCAATGTAGCTACTTTATACGACCTATAAGTTTACTTCCTGTGCTCAGCAAGTTATTTAAGAAACTCGTTCTAAAAAGGATTAGGTCTATAATAGTAAAGTCAGAAAAAAGTATACCCGATATACAATTTGGGTCCAGGGCTAGCTACTTTATAATCCAGCAAGTTCATAGGTTCGTTGAAAAAAATCGCTTCATCATTCGACAAATAAAAAGTATTGTCCAGGAGTTCTCTTAGGATATAGCTTAAGCCATTAATAAAGTTTAACACAAAAACCCACTTTTCAAACTAAAACGTTTTCTTCCATCTTCATTCTGCCTAATAATTCGCTCATACTTTGGAAACCGTTTTTTTTTCTGCACGTCAGGGAAATTATTTCTCTTCCTTTTTTCATATTCAAGCAGGAATCCTTCTAAGAAATGATTTGTCTCCTGATCGCTTTCATATAATTTCATTCGATATTCCTCAAACTGATGACACTACTCTAGTTACTCACACTGAAGACACAGTAGTACTTTTTTCTAATATTGATCACGTTGAAGCATCTCTAGCCCACCAGCATCACTTAAACCTAATTGGTCACTAAATTGGAAAATAAAAATAAACGCCAATAAGACTATGCATGTTCCTATCATTCTTAAAATATATTTACAGCTATAATAATCCAAGAAGTTGCTATTCCTTTGCAATTACATGCCAAATATATCGGTATAGTTTTAGATAAAGCTCTCTGGGTCTTACCCCTCAAAGCAAAAAGAAAATAATTAAATACGAGATGGCACTTCTTGCGACAATTACTAAAATTCAAGCTTCCGATATAAAATGAAATCTTAATATACATGTTTATGATTATAACCATATAGGTTTACGATGTCATGATCTGGGATTGTGTTAACCAAATAAAAAAAAAAAAAAATCCGAGCTTACTAATCAATTTTCCTAAGCAAATTACTAACTTATTTATGAGGACCATAATATTGAAACTGTCGAATAATTTACTGGAGCACTACAAAAGATTCCACTCTAGATAGTCTTTCCATTTCGATCCACTCATCTTAAATCAATATTCTTTTACAATTCCGGATAACTCTCCACGACGCCTTAAAAATGTTGGTATCATGATCTCCTTAATCTAGACGTTTGATCCAAAAATAACCACATATATTAGGGACCCATGATTAGAGGGCTTTCCATCTCGCTTATTCCTGTTTATTATATTGTTTCAGTATATTTACTTTCTGTGGGATAAATATACAAGCTGTAAATGTTATTTTATAAAAATAATTGATCAATAATTTAAATATATTTCCAACTTTTTATTGAAAATGTCATAATGTCACCGATTTTGAGTATTATTTATCTTTAAAAATGAACATGTTTTTTGTTAATCACTTAAATTTAAGATATAATAAAATCTTTTGAAATAATATTTATAATATATAATATAATATTGTATATTTTATATTTTTGATTTTATCAGAATATCTAAAAAATCACAAATATCATGCCGATAGTTATCAGATACCTAATCATTATATATGATTTGCACTATTATTTATTTATATTTTATTAATATGCATTTATATGTTTTAATTATTATTATAAATATTATGACAGCAAAGTTGTATTAATGAAAACTATGAAATTAAATTTCTATTGATTTTAATCGTATTTAAAATGTTCATAAATTAATTATTTTTTATAATTCAGTGATTTTATAAAACACGCATACAAAACATATAGACCAGTAAATAAATTATTTATTTTTACAGTTTTAGAGGATGGAATATGAAATTCAAACTTTTTCGTTGACTTTGCAACAAAATTCTCCAGTATATTGCCCATAAAACCATAAGTCTTATTAAAAGGAAACGTATATTTTAGATACAGTTTTTTTAACGTTTGATACTAAAATATTAAAACTTATATTTTATTTGTCTATTACTTTAACGACACTATAAATATAATTTTATTATTCTGTGTAGTACCTCCTGGGAGTTTAATTAAATAGTGATTTTATTAAAAAATTAGTCTCAAAGATTTTCGGACAAAATTAACCATTTAAATATTAAAACAAAGCTATTCGTTAAGGCTTCATTACACTGGTCTTAAACTAAATGTTTAATTAATTTTTAATTTCTAAAAACTTTATATAATACCCACGCATCGAACGAAACATTGTTATAAATTAACAAGTTTATAAGTATTATTAAACACAAACAATAATAATGGCTATTGAATATTTATAAGAACAGTGATGTATTTAACTACATAGGTATTTAAATGAAATCGCACAGACCCCAAACGGTAATGCTTGATTGGATTTGAAGCACAAACGGTATTTTGATATCATAAATCTGCATCGAGAAAAATTCCCGATAGATTTAAATTTATTGAAAAAATAAAATTACTAGATAAAAAAAAAAAAATACAAAGATTTCGATTTTTTTCTTTTTTGTATTCAGACCGAAACAAAAACATATTGAATTGGATATTATTTAAAACAGTTGTATAAATATACGGGGGGGGGGGGGAAAAAAAGGGAGGGAAGCATAAAAATGTAACATCAAATGATTTTTGGAACACTGCAAAGCACACGAAGAAAACATATAAGATCGTTATTTAAAGTAAAAAATATAAAAGCAAAACGATGCTTGGTTTTGATGAAAAACCATGAGCGATCCGTGAACGTACAAAGAATTGTACTTAATATACAATCGTACAATCGGGGACGTATTACTTTCATCAGAGCGACCGGTTAGGCGGGATCAATAAAATAATTTACCATTTTTCCCTTATTCTTGTGATATGCAAGTGTCACGTGTTGGGATCCCTTCGCGTAACAAATTTATTCATTGAACCACGTGATGTTTAATTAAAATACGTTTCTATTACGAACCGATTGTACACTGACGTTATGCAATAGTAAAATAATATTTTTATTCCAAAGTTTCATGTATATGTCAAAACAATGTTTCAGACATTTAAACAGGTCTTCGAGAAAAAAATGTAAAAATGTACACGGCACAATATAACTCTTATGGTACAAATATACACATACTATTATCGATCCGTTATAATCTAACACGGAGTAGATGTTATTATTTGGCGACATCGTTTAAACATACAAAATAAAGTATATTATATTTCGTACGGTGAATATTCGAATCGTTCGAACGGACGCGAAATGTTTTCGGTCTCCGACGAAAAACGTGTGAATTGTTTTCCGAACACCGTCGTCGGATCGCGTTAACGGTGACACGTATTCTTCTCTCCTATGTCCTTTAGCCAGACATGGGTAGTATTCCGAATACAATATTCGGAGTACTGTATTCAGAATACTTTTTAAGTATTTCGAATACTTTTTAAATATTTTTTTTGAAAGTATTCAATAAAGTATTTTGAATACTGTATTTCGAATAACGGTAAATCATCTCTTTTTTTTAAATGATTTTATTATTTCCCCATCGTGTCTTGTATAAACTATATCAGGTATTTATTATTATTGTAAACAGTGGTTAAAATGCGAAAAATATTGTGGAGGGGACTGTATGCATCAAAAATTGAGGAGCGTTCCCCTCTCTAATTCTAAATATTACCAACTTTTTTTAGGAAACCCATGAGTCTAAGCCTCTCTATTACACATATATGTTCTTAAAACATTAATTTTCATAGGGTGTAAAAACAAATTTTCCCTAAAGAAAAATAATTCTATACATAAGCCAGCTCAGTAAAAATAAATTGAAATACATTATTACTGTAATATATAAATACAAATAAATATAAATACTTTAAATATTATAACTAAATATTATTTATTTTTCCCACTCGTTCAAATTAATCAAAAAAATTAATTTCGTGTAATATTGTAACATTATAATAAGTATTGTATATTCAATATTGTATTTTAGTGACCAATGCCATTAAGCGTCCACTCGGACTTTTGGTGACTTAAATTAAGGAGGACATATAATCTTACCTTAAATAAGAAAGGGGACTCTGTCCCCCTCCGTCCTCCCTTTTAACCACTGGTTGTAAACCATAAACTATAACAATTATGTATTATAAAAATACAATAAAACATATATTTAGCCTACAATTTCAAATTTTTCTGTTGAGAGTTGACATTTATTATTTTTATAGTATGAAAACTAGAAGTATTTTAAAAGTATTCGGAATACTATTAAAGTAATTTTTTCGAAACACAATTTGTATAAAATATTTGAATACATATTCGGATTACTATTTCTTGTAAGTATTCGAGAATTTATTCTAAATACTTTTAAAAAGTATTTTACCCAAGTCTACCTTTAGCACACAATACCAGCCGTAAATGCATAATATTACTCAGCGAGCCGTAAAGCAACCGAACGTGTGCGTGCGAAGGCGATACAGACGCGGACAGAGACAGTGAGAGAGTGAGAGAGAATGAGAGAGATAGAGAATTAATGCGGTCACCATGGTAACGGTTAGGCCTTCGATGCGCGGTCCGTATACGTCATCGTTGTCGCATGTGCGCGCGTATACGAATTTTACCGCGGCGGCAGATCGAATTTGCGGTTCGGAGATGAGCCCGTATCGGGAAAACTAGGTTTCCAAGATGCGACTGGTCTTTGCGTGCAGGGCCGTATTTAGACTTATTTCTAGGGGATGGAGCTTTTTTCTATAGTTCAGGCTCAACATTTACAAGTAACATTTGAGGTAATATTTAAATCCGGTGATAATCATTAATATTTGTGTTTTTTTTTTTAATCTTATGCCGGATCCAGTTGGAATCGACTTTTGTGTTGTTATTTTTCGACACCTGTCTGTATTTTGAAAATTGTGCTTGTGTTTTATTCGATTTTTCACCAAGTACAAACCCGACAAAAAGCCCAATTCAGTGTTTACAGCCACGTTCAATTGGATTTCGTTATAAAATGATCCACATTAAAAAAATTTTAAATGTGTATCTCACATATGATCGATTCATTAAACATGGATTCAAGAGGGAAGCAATCGCCCCTTAACCCCCCCCCCCCCTAAAATACGCCACTGGTTGCGTGTCTACTGGTTTCCAACAATACGACTGAACGCTGCGGTATTTATTTTCAGTTTAGTGTAGCTCGATATTTTACTGTGCACACACGTACTTTTTTTAATAACTTGTCGTTCACGGATCATTGAAAACGGAACAAGTGGTTATAAATATTAATAAAATAATCATACATTTATTAGAAGAGAAGAAAGAAAAAGAAGCCTAGTATACTTCAAATATATAAGAAGCCAATAAGTAATATGTTTAAAACTAGAGAAAAAGAAGTCTTCTTTATAGTTTTAATAAATAGCCACTTAAGAGAAAATAAAAACAAATTTCGCGAATTCTTTCGGCTAAATTGCGACCAATTTCATTTTATATTGGCATTAATAGAAAATGATATAAATTTACTATCATAAAACAGAATAAGAAATCCAATTTTGCCAGTTGAGAAATTAGCCATTACTTCAAGATAAATACATATTCTTCTATTAATCAATGGTAATAATCATTATAATTATAATGAATATATCGATGGTGTTTTAATAAAATGTCTAGAAGATCAAATTCCAATAATGCTCAATAACGGAGGATATATCATTCTAAATTCCATCTTTAATTTTGTCTCAGGCTCCATTGTTGGAATATTTTTTAGGGGGCTTAACTTATCTAAACAAGCTTGATTGGTTAACTTTTGGAAAAATACATTTGCAACAATTTTTTTATTCTCAGTGAGTATTTTGTTTAACATACCTTATTATCATGGTCGAAGGGTCCTCAAATTAATTTTCCCCTGTCTTCGAAAACCCATGGGACGGCACTAATTCGGACAGGAGTGCGCACGTGCGTATGCCACCGTGTCGGTAAAATAACGCACGGGTGTTTCTTCCTTTCTCTATACGGTCGTGATCGGTTGTACTGTTGTCGGCAGTCGCGCGCATTCGTGTTTAATTCAACGCATCAACGTGTGTATCGGTTTAGCAAAACATACACTTTAGGTGCCTACATTTTTTTTCGTCTAAAATCGTATACCTTTCCGAAATACATAGAATACAATTATTGACTTTCACCTGTATCTCTTGGTCGTACCGAAAACCGGGTAACCTAACTAACACCAACTGCTTTCAATCGTTCGCCCGTTTAGAGGAGTGCCGGATAGTGCTTAGTGTTTCCATGTCATTGATTGGCGCTCTCTGTTTATTTAGCACAAAAATATATTGCACGAGTTAGATCAAATTCTCGTTTTTCGGAGCAAATTTATTCCAGTTTGTATTGGCAATACTTGAAATGTCGTAAATCAGGAAAACGTAGGTAATTGTGGGTAGGAGATGGTAAAGTATCGCATGAGTTACCTCGGAGTAGGTAATTTAAGCGCATTCAAGTTATGAACTGAACGTGTATCTATGGTTTCAACTGTTTTTATTGTTAATAGGGTCACTGCGGTGGGTAAGCACATACAGAGTATTTGGTGAAAATGATTACAATCGTTGTACAATGACGTACGTACGTTTACAACAACTGCATTACGTCCGTCTATACGTCCGTTGAATACCTTGTATATTCTACAATAATAACCACTTTAGTGCACGTACGCAGACCCCAATAGACATGTCGGAGGTGGCGGCGACGACAACGGCTGTACATCATCAGACGGGGGTGAGAAATTCATCGCAAAGGGACGCACTGCCGACGAGTTTCATTCTTTATTATGACCGCAAACGTCTTATCTAGTCCGTCCCCGCAATATTAATAATAGCACACGTTTGCGTAAATTAAATAGGTTTTAGATTTTGATTGCCTGTTTTTAAAATTGATAAAATGAAAAATCATTTAGCCCAGTAAGGTTTTATGTTTTCATATAGAACTTTAGCCCCCTCGCAATAGTATCAGGGTTACTACTTCTAATGGGAAACTAGTGTTTATTTTTACTTTAGAGTAGAGTTCCAGACCTTCAAAGAGATATTTATATTTATTTTTGTTTATATTTACACTCGAGATATATTTAAGTATAGCTAATATACGTAGTCAGAAGTTGTTTTATATACTCTTAATATAGTAAATAATATTCAAAATAGTATCCATATTATATTCTTGTTTATTAATTATTTTTGACATTCGTTTTAACAATAACATAAATCAGTAAAGAACAAAAAAAAAAAATAATGCAAGTCGATTTCGATTCAATCGGAGAAATTCTTTGACCTTTAGACCCTTATCGTTGGTGCATTTTAGAACTATGTATAATAAAATAATATTGACGCAAAAATTCTATCGATTTAAAGTGATTAGTGCAGCAGCAGAGTTGATATTCTGACAGAAACGATTCAGATTTATAGTATAATATCCTAAATGAATACGTTCGAGTAAATCTTGTTTTAATTTTGATAAAATATAAACATTAAATACGTTTAAATAATTATTAAATTAAAACAATGATGGTATTGTCAATAATTATTGGCCTCATCCACAAATTAGTTTTTCATTTTAATTATACTCGTTTCATCATATCGAATTATTAATACATCTGCGGCCCCACTTGGTGGACCACTGGCCACATGGTGTCCTTTAACATATTTTCTATGGTATGCTCTATAACTAAATTTACATTCTACAATTCTAAATTAAATAGAGTAAATAAAATACAATTTGTATTTTTTAGTTTTGGTGTAGTGTTTTATGCAATATTTATTTCATTATTCTTTTTCGTTTTATCATTTTTACTTGTTCTGAAATTAATATTACAATAACTATATAAATTTACAAAATACTATTGTAATAAACTGAATGTTTTATATGAAATATAAATTGATTTCAACATTACAATTATAAATTATAAAGTTATAATTAATGAACATATCATTTATAAAGTTTTATATTTTTTAATCATCAAAACTATTAAGAATATACGTTAACAAACAATTTTCAAAGTTATTATTTAGCCCGTTTTAAAATCCTAGTGAAGACCATTGATCTAGATACTTTATCAAAATAAAAACACCATACTTTATATTATCCAAATAAAAACAAACATTTTTTTTAATTTTCATATAAATAAGAATTTTTGCCTGATTAAATAAGTAAAACTAGATTATTTACCAAGAGCGTACGATATAATTGATTATAACAATAAAATATAAGTTTTAGCACAACACTTACATTTACACATATAATTTATGGTGAAATTTATTATTCTATAGCAATTTGAATAAACAAATTTTATTACTGTTTAATATTTAGTTAATATAATGTCCTAATAAGAGTATTATATACCTGTGGCTGATACATTGCAAATTAATATTCTATTAATTCAAGTAAGCATGTATACATATCGATATGAATGGATTAATTATTAACTGACACGCTTATTTGCTATACAGATTTAATAATTTTTCAAAAAAGTTATTTATTACTTCAAATAATTATTTAGTGTTATTTTATCTGTGCATTGTCTGTGCAAACTAAATAATCGTTTAAAAACATAAAGCCTTAAATATGATAAATTAAAATTATTTATTCTCTTTATATTAAAATAATTAAAGACAAACATTTAATAATGTTTTGATATACATATTAAACTGTATAAATATTTAGTATGAATTATGTCATGTTAACGGTTGGAAATCATATAAAAAAATGTTCAAAGTGTGATAAAAAAAATAAATACTACCTATGTTATAGAATATTAAATGTTCTAAATTACAATAGCCATTGTATTTTATTTTTAAAAATTACAGTTCACTTAAATGTTTTGAGTTATACTCAAAAAAAAAAAACATTTTGTAAATTAAAAAATGATCATATACAAGGTTTCAACTGAAATATTATACACCGTGTGAACGTTGTGTAAAACAAACACATGTGTAAAAAATGTGTACACCAAAAACATATATAAATATTATGATGTTTATTGTACGGGTTGACAGACATACAAACAAAATACATTAATTAGAAGAGTCGGTGAGGTTATCTTTACTATTTTATATGCTCACACACACACACACACACACACACACACACCCAACTCAGAAATGTGTGTATAAAATATAACATTTTAAGTGTGTAGAGTTTGTAAATTAAAAGTTGTGTTCTAGTATTAAAATATGGAGAAGGGATCAATGAAATAATCTTAAAATTGGATGTGTTGGAACATACATTTTTGCGATTTCGTGATTAAAATATTAATGTGCAGTAAAATAATTTTTGTTGTACGTAGAACACGTATCAAATAAATAATCAAATATAATAAATAAAAGCAAATGCCTCCGAGTCTAATATCAGTAATAAAAATATAATATCTTAGTGCTGTGGTTATGTGTAAGAGTTTAATGGGTTAAGGAACAAGTATATTTTGAAATTTCAAAAATTCTTTATTGTGGCAATCAAATTTTAATTTTTGACTTTTCTTTTTTGTTACTAATTCTAGACTATAATTTATTGTATCCAAAATACCATAATATTGTACAAGTATTTTGCAGTATAGCGACTTTATTTAATAATGTTTCAATCTTATAAATGTCTTCAACTTGTAGTATCATGTGATGTATATGTTTACGTAGCTTAAATTTAAGGTTTGAATCACGAAGAAATGCAATTAAAGACTAGGATAAATTTTAAATAATGTCAAATTAGCTTACAGTCTTAAGAGTTATAATAAGATCCGTTTAAATTAAATTTAATAAAATTAAATATAACAAAATAATTAAAACTTATAACGTCGTGCAATTTAAACACTAAAACTAACATTTTTCTAAATTATTATTTACATTGATTTTAAAGTATACCAAAACGTATATGTAAAATTACATTGCAGTGTCTATGACTATCCATTGATCGAATCAATATTAATCAACAAAACCAAATGGCGTTGCTTTTACAAAACATATAGGAACCAATTATATATTTTCTCTTCAATAGAAATAGCACTAAGTTACAGGTGATGTTAAAATATATAAAATATATATAGGTTTATTGTTTATCCATTTGGTGAAATAAATATTTCACGAAATGGAAACCGTTTTTTCAACGCCTTTTGCAATCTTATATATAAATTATTTTGTACTTGATAAATGATAACGCAGTCAGGCATCTAGAATAATCTGAGTATCGATAACTCGAGTTACTTTTTAGGTCCCTTGGCGTGTTTTGATAATAAATTATCTCGAAAATTTCTTTTTTTTCTTTACTTCATATTCGAATGGTTACGATTCGGTCCGCTACTGTATTGTACAAAGGACAAATATAACGATAATGTAATATTATATTGATTATATTGGAAGCAAAAATGGCATATGTTGTATTGTTCCACGTTTAATGAGGAGAAAGAGAGGTTTACAATAAAAATAATAACAACAGTAATAATAATAGTAATAATACGTCTTATTTTCCCAGTGGTTAATCCTTTCAAGTTTATATACTATCGCAAATGCTCCAGACATAGAATTTATGTTGTCAAAAGTGAGCCTAGAAAAAACGATATCGAATTCGAATTCCTCCTTAATACGTTTTTTTCTTTTCTTCTGGTCATAACTATTCGAAACAAGAAACCGAAATAATGAAGTTTACCGGGATTTATGAGTCTAAAATACCATTATCTTGTTCGAAATGTTTCAATTATTTGAAAATAATACACTATAAGTTTCGGAACTTTACGGACTTAATAATAACAATATAGGCTCTTGAAGCATAAACATAGCAACGTAAAAGAATCATGTGATATTCATATTGCTTTTATCCGGTACTAAATTGATACGAAGCACTTGTTCTACGATGAACGTTATCGCGCGTTCGATACATTTACGATGTTTAAACGTATTCCGCGCATACGGTTTAAAATCCAAATCTTACAAATCGACAATACATTATCGAAAGGAAATAATAATAAAAATGATAATTATTTTTAGTCATTTTTATGGATGTTGTTGTGTATGTACAATGTACATTGTACAGTCGTCGAATTATGATTGAGCGATTGACCAACAACAACAGTTTATAGTACGCGTCGTACGCGGACGGAAGATTACTTTATTTTTTTTTCACGTGAAATGTTTTTTTTTTTATCTGGTAGACGAGAAACGCGTACGTATTCGCCCTGCGTAACACCGGTGGTCGGGGGTGGAACGATAATATAACAATATGCGATCTAATAACAACAAATATTATCTAACGTACCTTCTCCACTGGTGCGGCACAGAAGCGTTTTTGTTTTCGTTCGGCAACACCGCGGGCGCGTATTATAACGATATCAAATTGACGTTTCGCCTTGTAGGTGAACACACTCATCAGCTCTGTGCATCGTTCTTAGTGTTGGACTTGTCCAGATAAATAATTTAATTTTATCTGTACATTTATCTAAAATAAAAATTTCATCCATCTAGATAAATTCGTTTCTATACAAAAAAAGTAATTACATATTTTTTTCATTAAATTTATTTTTTTGATAGTTAATACTTAGAATTTAAATTGTTAAGTCGTTTCGGAAAAAAAATTGTACGTTCATAATAATATTATATTTAAGGTGTTATTTATCTTACTAATCTTTTCATTCAAGCCCCGGAACTAGGTGCTCGAATATAGAGTATACCTACATTCATTATTGTTGTGTTGTATTGGTGACTCGTCGTCCGTTATTATGTCCTATCCTAGCGAATATTTAAATTGCATCCCTGCTCTAAAGTAGGTATTAAAAAAATTCTATCTAGATACAAAAGTACTTATCTAATTCCAACACTGATCGTTTAACACAGGTTTTCGACGTTATGTTTGCATTTATCCGTATTTTAACGACGGCCCAATTCGGACCGCGGCTCATCGGATTTCCGCACAATAGTACGCGGGTGTTGCGGCGCTGCGTCGGTTTTATGGAGCACGAGGCGGTGACAGTGTTGATTTCAAGATGACGATATATTTTTTACCTTCGGACCTGTAACGGAATATAATGTACAACCGTGCGATTGCATTTTGTGTTATCACTTCTGTGAGTCATTTCGCATGTTCCCCGTATCTCCGGAAGACCTTTGCCCTTGTATGCTTTGTAGGCCAACCTAATCTTATCTTGTATACCGATTAGACACCAACGTCTGTGAGTAATGGATCTTCGACCACCTTGAAAATGATCAATAACTACTGGAAAATGAAAAAAGAAGATAATTGGGGGGCAAAAACGGGTAACGAACATAGAGCTATTGGTGGTTGACTTTCTTGCAAAACTGAAGTGTTATGATTAGGGCCCGGATTTCAATGCAAAGTGCATATTTTTTTGGTTGATCATACACAATGCTCTCTAAAAATATAATTCGTTTCATGTAACGAGGGTTTCAAAACTACAAATTTAATTTTGCATCTTTTTTTGCATATTTCGACATATTTTCATTTTTAGAGAATTTTTAGTATTATTGGGTCATTTTGTAAGTTTTTAATGCATATTTGTTCGATATTCTAAACAAATTTAGCCTATTTAAAATAAAATCAAAATATAAATTATTTTCTTAATATTTAAGTAGGTTTATCGGGTTTTTCCATACACATTGTCAATCTTTATTTTTTGATTCAGTTTTTCATTTTTTACTTATCTTAATTTATTGTTGACTATGGAACGTCATCAGTATTCGGTCAAATAACAAATAATCAGATATAGTTCGTATTACCTTGCAGACGTTGCTCGTATCATGTGTGAATTTGATTTTAATGTATTAAATAGTGTGTTAAATAATGCCCAAAATAAAAAAAAATATGTCATATTTAAGGTCATTCTTCATTTTTAAGTTAATTTTTGTGGTAAAATGCAATTTTTAACGACATTTTTGGCTATTTTTTAGAGCATATTTGTATAGTTTTCAGTGCATTTAAATCCGAGCCCTAGTTATGACATTCGGACTTAATTGATTTGATAGATTCGTTTGAATAACCAAATTTTAAACGTGTACAATTATCTTTATATTTACTATCTCCTACTGCGGTAGGTAAATTTTTTTTTAAATATTAGTATTTTGAATTTTATATACTTACACAAAACAAGAGTTTTTTTTTTTTTTAAAAAACATTATTTAAATTTTTTTTCTTTCTTCCTCTACCCCTTCTCTATAAAAAAAAAAAAAAAAAACATAAATCCATAAATATGCAGCACACGAACCGTTTTTCCGAAATCAGTTACCGAATTTCCGTCGTGACGATGAGATACTCACATGCCATGTGGTTGCTTCCATCGATCCGGGAAATCGACGACGATTTGTCATTTTTAATGCGTCCATGACGGCGACGTATAGCGGACGTGGTGACGGTAACAAAAATATCGTATTTTATTAAAATATGTAATAAACGTACCTATACATTGTATATCTACATAATACTCTAAAGATCGTGCTGTCGGTGAGAAACGCGTTCGTGAACAACCGACAGAAATAGAATTGTTAACGAGCCGCGTGGTGGGGAAATTATGATGAATAATACCGTCGCAACGTATTGTGTTTGATGTAATCCAAGAATCACACGTTAGTGACAACAATAATTGTTATTATAATACTATATTATACCGCGGGTCGTATTTCGACCGTCGCAGGCACAATTTTGGCTGCTGGACCAACACACCTCGAACGAACATTTGAAAACAAATTAAAATGCAATATTGTAAGTGTACAATGTTGTATTACCCGATCGCTGCGAAACAACTGCGCTGATATGTAATAATTAATGTAATAAAAATCACGCTGATCAAGAATTTGTTTGATACAATTACATTTCTTTTTATTCCGTAAAAGTTTAAAATTATAAAATGTTACGATCGACTTAATAATCGTATGCATACGTAGTGTTCAGATCAATAAAATAAAATATGTGGGTGATCTACAACAAAATTAAAATGAAAATAATTCATCTTGTACTTGTACTATTAGTGCACCTAATTTTCTAAAATTTAAACTAAAATAAACACAACACCCCGATAGGTACACTGAAATGAAAAAGTAATATTGTTAACGTTGAAAAAAAAGAAAAACATTTTCTTCTGATTAAATTTATTAGTAAAGACACTCTTAAAATGTAATATCATAGCATAGGATTTTTGTCCCCTCAGTCTTATCTCATCCGCAATCGAGGTATTCGAACATTGAATGTACGCCGACTGCTCGTACAATATTAAAATAAGATTGTATACGTTTAATTAAATTTGTATTTGTTTATATACCTATGTTCTTCCTTGGATCATTCCGTTCATTCGGCGAACGCAATATCGTGTGTTCCTTACGTTATTCTTTGTCTCATCCTTTTCCGAACATTTGGGTACAATAAAAAAAAAAAATAAAAATAAAAAAATTATATATTGCAAAATAATAAAAAAGATAAACAGAATTGGTATGGAGTATTTTTTTACGGCCGTAAAACTCTGGCAACGTATATAATAAAATAAAAATAAAAACATCAACGTGTGTGAAACGGGCTGTTGTTCGAATACGAGTGTACCCGACCTAGGACGCTCACCCATACCATTCTCTCTGTCCTTAAATCTATATATTCATACGTATATATACTATTCGTAATCGGAGCTCTACAGCGTATAAAAATTTTATAGGACGAAAAGGCACGAATCTCGTCACTAGGAAAAATAAAACGAAATAACCGGCAGCACGGTATTCCCTAAAATCAGAAAATATGAGTCGATACTGAACTATATTCAGGTTTACGTAATGGCCAAATCGGTTGCGTCAAAACATTTCGATGACTATGATATTATTATCGTACATAGCAACGACAGCGAATCATTATAAATATTTAATGTGTCCGTCCAGGTGTCATTGTAATATTATACATCCGAGTGGCGCCGTAACTCGAACTTAGAAACGAGAGAAATAAAAAAAATTGGATTTACTTAGTGGTAAACAATATTTTAACGGTTCCATAAATTATAGCTATCCTCGAGATTATTTCTAGTTATCACAAACCGGCCGAGTATTGATATCGAAAACAAAATAATTGAACGTGAAATCATGCAAATTTTTTTTAATTTTTTTTTTTATCTATTTGTGTCAAAGAACCGGGTGGTAAATATAGTACGTTGGAATATTATTTTATCTTTATAATTAAATTAATATTCAATGTATTACACAATAATTGTTCGTTTGGCTAACATTCACCGTCCTACCCAGTTTATCGGACGATCGTGATTTTTTCGCGAAACGTATAAAATACTATATACAATATTACTATATCATTGTATTAAATATTATACATTATGTTTAATTACATTACTATAATCTTTAATTATAAAATACAAACGTGGTTTTTACGTATGTACTTTATGCATTCTTAACTACTACATAATTGATTTTGATGAAATTTGGATCAGAGAAAGTTTAGAACTTGGAGAAGAACATATCCTTTTTGATGTACAAAACAACGAAAAGGAAGTATCAGTACACCTCATAAGACTCAAACGAGAATTTGTTGTTTTGTTGTTGCCATAACAATCGAAAAAACGGAAAGGAACCTCACTGTCACATACCTCACTGCGCGCCAATAAAATCGTGAACATGTCTGTTTACTAAAAATAATTTCACAGGAGACAGGCAATAATTTTCTCATTTAATTTATTTTCGCAACCATCCTACACGAAATTTTATTTTACTGGAAATTTCATCATCTAGAATTTCAGTGACTCTTTTGAATGGTGGCCGAACCTTCAGCGCATTCAGTACTGAAATTGTCATTAAACATGATTATTGTTGTAACAAAATTTTTTTAAATCTAGTAAACGGCACAGTAAGGAATTTATATAGGCGCATTAGCTTTAAATAGTGTAAGGTAATAATCCATTAAAATCTGTGTCCCGGTCTAGACTGTTCCGTGCGAATTCAGTTACTATAACATTCGTTATCATTATATTATTCCTCTCTATTTCAGAAAAGCTCTCGACGCGTCGTGATCTCCCACCAAAGAACCTAACCCTTTAAGATATAATACTGTCGTCATCGTGTACATTTGGTTAACACCCGAACGCATTGAAATAACGTTCCAACTGTGTAAATATATTTCAACCGGCTGCTTAACGGTACCATCGATAGTTACTTCGACAGTAGGAAGACAAATTGTACCGTCCCCAAAGACACCACTGTGTGCGATTTAAACAAAATATTGAATCATACAATACAGTTGCGTATTACCATGCCACTGTTATAAAGTCAAGAGATTTCTCATTGAATTTCCTCCCTTCTTCTTTTTTTTTACGTGACGCGAGTTCGGTAGTAATATTATGCTTTTCCTAGTGTTCGCTGAAGCAGTTTAAGGGTCATAATAATGCTTTTACGCTAAATCAGACTAATTTGAACCCTTTATTACTTTTAGAGCAACGCTCTCTTTGGTGGTGCTTTAAACTTCGAAGTTGCATGACACAAAGTGCTCAAACAATAAACCACCGACCTTTCATCATTTTTATAAAGGATCACGTATATTTCACGTTCAAGATACGCGAAGCACGTTTTTAAACGTCACCCACAAAGAATGCGATTTAAAATTTTAATTTTTCTAACCAGTAACGCGGCAACAATGGTGATAATAATAATTGTATAAAAGAATATGCGTGTGAGTATATGTACGTAAAAGCAAAGCACGTGCTATGAGTTTTTTTTTTCCAATGATATATGCCTACTTATGAGTTTTTACATAGATATTACAAATGTTTGAGGGAAAAAATGTTCATGTCACACTCTTTACGGTTGAAATAATACGGAAAAAAAGATTGAATGCGTATTATTTTATAATAAATTTTTACTTTACGAGGTACAATTAAAAATTAAAAAATAAAAAACCAGAAAAAATTAACCCTTGAAATATTTCCACGAAATGTTTTGTTTTTTATGAACAATAATATTAAAACAGTTTGTACGAAATCTCAAATATTTAAATACTCATGAGATGGCAAAATTATACACTATGCGAACATTGATTTTGCTCTGGGTTACATAATGATGTCTGATTTAAATTACAATAAATTATATTATATTTTCAAATAGATATGCTATTATTTTGTACATTTTAATAAAATAAAAACAAAAGGCATTACATTTTACGTGTGACTACGTAGTTTGTGTGTTGGTATAAGATCGAAAACTTGTAGTAAAAATCAATGATTCACGTCCATATGCATAACAAAGAATTTCACCGCAATCTGCATTTGAGAACTTTGGGATTTCAGAAAATCAATACCACCTCCCTCCCACCAACTTACATATTTCATTCGTTTATTTGAGGGTAAAAATATGTTCCCTCTATTTCTTCGTTTATAACCTACTCACGAGTACATATTTTTATCGTTTGCTTTTCGTCTGTAATGGTTATTTATGTTCACGGACATTATTCCTCTATCTCTTTACATTATCTCTCTCTCTCTCCTTCTCGCTCTCTCTTTCTCTCTCTCTTTCTCATTCTTTCTATCTCTCTCCTTCTTTCTATCTCTCTCCTTCTCGCTCTCTCTTTCACTCTTTTTAGCTTTCTTCTCCTCACCTCCATAATCCTGCTCACTCGACTGTACGTTTATTTTTCGGGTAGTCCATAGGATAATTTTAAAACGCGAAATTTTGCATTAAATCGTTTTTTATTTCGACAATATTATAATATTTCGTACAATATACCAGAACGTTATTCCCGAGTAAATGTTCAATCGACTAAAACATTAAAACCTTCCACGCTAAGAGAAGGGACGATACCATTTTGTTTTTCTGTTCCTGCGGTTTTTTCGGCCACGATTGTCATTGTTTGTAATATTTTGAGAACCATATTTATCATGTAAATATTACGTAGAGTTCATCACCAATCATTTTAATCTTACGTCTTGTGCTCTCACCCCACCGTCATACGATTATTGTATAGTAGATAATAACCGTTCCGTGACGCTCGTAAATCATATTTATTGTTACACACCACAAGAATATTTGACGCCAAATCAGAATGATAACTTGTTATATTACATATTTTCATCTTGAACTATATGTTAAAAGTCGTTAAGTCGAATGATGGGACGCACATATATTATTCACTCGTTTAATTTGAAAAACATTGGTTTCAAAACATTTAGGACGAAAGGAAAAATAAATTAAATTAGTATTATACAAAGTTGTTTTGTGACATTTGAATTGATTTTTTTTAAAATTCAAAACAACGGGTTATAAACTAATTCCTATCGAAAAATAAAAATTAAATAAATAATATCAAACAATGACACATCAATATGTGTTTCAAAAAGAGTTTTGTGAAGCAGCATACATGAGACTGTTCAAAAATAAAGATGTATCAATATTGCTGTCACACATACATTTAAGACTGTTTGATTTTAATTTACCGTAATATGTGTTGTATGTACCCTAAAAAAAAAAAAAAAAACGTGTTTGAGACTATTAGTTAAGAAAAATATTAAAAGAAAAAATGATATTGACCGCAGTGCTGTAACGATGCAGTAAGATATAATACTAGAGTCTGTGTTTACTACGCTCGTTCAATATGTATTATATTATTATACATCCAGCTAAACTAGATGAGAAAAAATATCCCTTCAACCTTGTGTTTGTACTGTAATTATAATTTATTTTTGCATGTACAGAGAAAAACAATTGTGATGAATATTCAATCGTGAAAATATTTTAACAGCTTTTATTTTATTAAAAAAAAACGACGTTGATATTTTTTTTATCAAAAATATTAATTACTGTAGTTCAAACTGCATTTTATATACAATTAACTTTATCATGACGAAATCCTCTCAAAAAGTTGAATTTTATCTAAACGAAATCATCGAATATAAGAATAGTTTAATTTAATTTCCAAAGTAACTATTTCTCGACCAAAGTTTATCCAGCATCATGTTACAGATATATATTTATATTATCGAACGGGTACATTATACGGTTCGGAATTAAAGTGTTTTTACATTATTGCTTTTTTTTTTTTTTTTTTTGTTAAAAATGTTTTAAGTAATATTGTGGATATTATGAATATACGAAAATGTATGCGTTTTGAAATCGTATTTGTTTTTTTTTTCATTTATACAAAACGTTCGCATCGCGTATACCGTTCGGTACACGCAAGTATTGTACACGATCACGTGTAGATATATCGTACACGTTTAACGGATTTACGGTGTCTTAACAAACGTCGTGCATCCAAAATCCATTGTCTCCTCTGCATTCGAACCGTCGTGACGTCGCCGCCCATCGGAATCATTTCATACGCTCAGAGTGTGTTGCGCGCGAGCAGTGTTGCACGTTTTAACGCGCACAATGCCAATGCACGCGTAGACGTTTTTACGTTTTACTGATGACGACGACAAAAGCGCGACCGCGTGTTTTATCTGCGTGCGGATTTGCACCAACGACGTACGGGCGTGACGTTTTCAGACTACGGGCCGGAAGGGAGAACACCATAAGGGAAGACGGAAGGGTGTGCGGGAGGATATGGTTTTTTTTTTTCTTTTTTTTTCTGAAAAAAGGCGACGCTAGAGAACCGGCGATAGAGATTATACGCCGGCAGGTCGTGTCGAAAGCCTTTTGTTTGCGCGCGGGCCAAAGTCACCACACTAGTTGGGACTAAAAGCACCCCAGCACTCGTTTAGAAACACGTACCGCGGCTTGCGCACGCATTACGGTCGGCGTCTAACGTTATGACGTTTCACCAGTCGACCCTTCAGTGCCGCCGTTGGATTCCATAACGTTGTTGCGCCCGCGCACACCGATTTGATTTTTGCGAACATAACGTACGGACGTCGTCTGCAATCCAGGAGTTCATCCTGGTGCAAGGACGAGAAGCGCTCCTACCGACGAGATTCCGTCCGGTTTCCTCGTTACGAACTGATGGACATTCCGTTCGTTACGTTACGATCGAACTGTATTAAAATGATCCAAGCCAACATTTAGCGCAAAGCGAGTGGACAAACGATATTTTTGGAATTTCGATTCGGTGCGTAGACGCACAAATGTCTCGCAGTTCCGAGCATAGTTAACGAATCGATTTCCTAATTGAGCTCGGTGACACGCTTTGCGTTACGTTGATTGTCTCGCGAAAGCTAGACGCACGGGAAACTGTTACTAGAAGTATAAAGGGCAAACCAACGGGAATCATTGGAACGCAGACGATTAGCACAACTTCTACTTTACGTTTGCTATTAATCATCGTTGCTTTAAACACGTTCGGAATCCGTTATTTTCACGGAAAGCATCTGATTCCGTCGCACAACTTTAGTGTATTGAGACTGTGAAATATCTGTAATGATGAGTCAACTTTCAACATGAATACCGTTCCAGTTAACAGTTACGACTTCACGAAAATTGACACATATTGACAAATTTAACTGTAATAATGATTAATAAAGGTTTTATTTTCATTTTTCATCCGCGTTTCCTAGGTATAAAGTATTAGTTAAGTAGTCGATGGATTTCAATAGCTCTAAACTTTCTCCAGATGTGGAACATTTTGCGTAATACATCAAAAATTGGTCAGTAAAAGTTTTTGATTTTATCAATCTTAAATATTTCAATATCAATGTATATGCAATAATATATAATACAGTTGAATCCAAAATTTTTGGTTTCTTAAGTCACTGTATGAAAATATGTGAAAATTATTTTATTTACCCACAAATACATACATTCTGGAATGTTTCTTTCAACGAAAATAAATCAATCCATATATTTTTGTAAAAAATATGTTTTATTATATTTGCACTATAATCAAAAAAACAAAATAATTTACTTAACACTAATAATCACTTGGCCATCTTATTTAATAAAGTCATATTATTTTAATAGAGTTCTTAAAAGATTATTTTTGAAAATTATAAACTAAATAAAATTTAGTTTCTACAATTTGTGAATTGAATGCACACATTTTTTTTTTAAATTTAATTTTAACAGCCGATAAGTAATTTATTGTAGTAAAAATATCAGACTCGCATCAATTGCATACAACATATTTGATAATTAATGACCGTTTTACAGCTAGTTTACTTTTAAACTGTCAATAACTGTTTTAAAATTATTTAAAGTAATCATCTTGTAAATAAAGTGCAAGTAAAAACACATAATATATATTATTAATTTATTAACGATGGTTTTACTATCAGTCGTATAATTTAAGTACATATTTTCAAACTTTAAAAGAAGTATATTTTTTTATACTTAATTATGAGGCTAATTTAACTAAAAAAAAAAAAACTTATATTTTAATATAAGTTTTTTACTTTTATACGACATATTATAATAGTAGTACAGTTAAATAAATTTAACTAATTTAATAAAAATAAAATTATTAACTCTCCACTTAAGATATAATAATAATAATGATAATAATTATAAAAATAATAACATATAGCATCTAGTGGTAATACCATTAACATTATTATCAAAGAAAGTAGTTTTATCTTTGGATAACTAAAATCAAAAATTAATTTAATATGTAACAAATCTAATACAATTTTTTTTCTTTTTACACTCATATGCTTGTATCGAATGTAAAATAACGAACGTGTCCATTATTGTTTGCGAAAATCTTCGACACTAACGTGACGTGCAGATAACTATGAACAGAATAATCTGATGGAAACTCGATGATATATTAATATTTTATTGTAACTATTATTATTATTATTATTATATCCGCAATTATTATATACGAACTCAAAGAAGCGTACATTTTTCGAATAGTCGGTTTCCATGATTAAAACCACTCGGTTGGCCATAATAATATCATACATGGATGCTCGTGTGGGCGTAGTTTTATTTGAACAGTTCGACGACTACACACACAATTATATATTTTATTATTGTTTTTCTTCAACCATTTATACTAATGAAGTATAATAATATACGACGTAAAATATTTTAATAAATTATTATGTATAATATTATTGTGGTACTATAATTTAGCACTATCTTAAAATTGTACATTTTTTATTAGTTTTTGGCTCATAGATTCATTCAAAAACCTATTGGGTTATCGCAAATGGACATGAAAAATAATTCATATTTAAATCATCAGATTTTATAGTTCTTCAACGATTTCCCTAAGCCACAGAAAACAATTGAATGTATTATATTCTAATTTTCTTTGTATATATTTTTATTTTACCGAAAATATAAGTTACTATGTATTTTACTTTTAGGGAAACACTAAGTTTTAAACTATACATATAGGCCTAACTGATTGTTTTCACGATCTTTATATTTACAAAAAAACACCACCGTAATCATAAGCAATACGTGTTGAATTCATTAGTTTTAATAAAATCATTTTATATTCATTCTGTTAAAGTATTTCAAGATTTCGATCAATATTTAAATATTTTTATCAATCAACAATAATATAAACGTCTATTGTAACGCCTTACACGAATAATGTTGTTTATCTTGGAAATTATGAGATATGTGCATATCACATTACTTCCATTTTAGGCATACACTCTGTTTTCGAATTCAACGATTCGCCGTTGTCTTCAAAATTAGATTATAGAATCACATCATCGTACTATCATATTTTATTCATCTTGAAACGACCTACACAATGTTAGAATCACATGTTACTCGCAACGCACGAGCTACCATATTATGCCATCCAGCGAATGAGGAATAAACCAGATGTATAATTGATTAAAAATCAATTCTAGAATCGCACAGGCTGTTTATTTATTTTTTCTTTACACATTTTAATAAAATATCCATATAATAAACCGTGCAATATGAACATGGTTCATTGGCGCACTATTATATTTTGTCACCGTAGGTTTTTCTCGACATGAGATTCCCGCAATGATAGTAATGTTCAGAGCTGTAGAAATCAATATTTATGAAGAGTAGTTGCCTATAAGACTTTTGAGGTGCTCTCATTTAAAACGCATATATTATATTTTTAAATTTTTTTTACTGCAGAATTTTTTAGTGAAGTTCTTGTGCCGTGTATATTTATTTTTTCTATATAACTTTCAAACAACTTCGGCGCCGTTTACAGAGGTAGTGCGATTTGTACATGGTCAGCGGATTTTGAGGAGAGAATTATTAATTTCGTTTTATCATCCCAAGTATATTCATCACCGTTTCCTATTACCACCACCCACGATAATATTACTTTCTCTATTTTCGTACAATTTCCTATAACATATTATAAATAACCCGTAGTCTTCGTTGCTGTAATCTTTATTATTATTATTTTTATTATTATTATTATTATTATTATTATTATTATTATCATTATAATCATCATCATCATCATCATCATCATAATTACTTAACTCGGTATGTAAAAGAGGTGTTTCGAATAAACTCGTTAATTTGTGATGGGAAACGAGAACATAACTGGCAGTGGACAGTGATCTGAGTCGACGAAAGGATGCTGAAGACGGGACTTAAGAGGGAAAAAAAGCAACGCGATAATTTCTCCGATGCATCATTTTTAATTGAACCCAGCTTTACCTTGAAGATGTGCCACGTGACATGGCCCATTGAAAAACGTTATTAAGTGCTCGGGAACAGCAACAGCGAAGGCGTCGGCGACAAGGTACTCTCTTGTATAATACTCATTTAGTGCCATAGAAACGTCTGAATGCGAATACGCGTGGTGGATTTGAATAAAATATCGTTCATCCATTCAAACTTAATTAGGCTCGAATTCGTGCTCAGCTAACTTGACAACCACCTATTGGCCGGGAATGCTGGGGTAAATATTTCATAAATATTATTATAATAATATTAATAATAATAATATATTGTAAAAGTTTGATATATATATATATATAATATTTAAAATATAATATTGTATCTACGGCTAATCTAGATTTCATATTGCAATCACCTGTTTGTACGGTCACACGCATGTCCAGAGTATTTAACCAAAGCAGGTTTGCCGTCATTCGTTTAATATGCCGTTAAGTCGGAGATATGTAACCGGGAAAAAAATCATCATCACTACATTATACAGTATATTATATAATATTTCGGGTATAAGAATTATCTAAAGAACATCACATACGTGAAGTTAAGTGAATAAATAATCGAATATTAAAAGTCTTGTGCGTGCATCAATATTTACCAAAAAACCATTATGGTATATGAGTTAATAGGTCTTCGGAAACAGTTCATGTCGAGTCAATCTAATACAGTGATGATTTAATTTTGAATGTTTTCTCTTTTATTATATTTATGATTTACCCAACATCAGTGTAATATGTATAGTAAGTAGTATTAAATGTATACTTATTTTATGAATGATTTATATTTTGTTTCGTTTTTTCTTAGTAAGTTTTATACTTATTATAATTTTAAAATATTAATTGTATAACAAGTACATTTAATGAAATAAATAATTTATTACAACCGAAAAGTAAGAATAAGACAAACAAGAAATAGCGCATGTAACGCAAAGTCAAATAAATGTTTGTTCGGAAAGATGTATGTGAAGTGCAGATCCTTCATCAATATATAACAACTTTCAAATAATTTAAAACTTTCTGCAGTCATAACGTTCGTGACCTCATAACTGCAGAGAAAAACCGTAAAATGTTTGCCGGCCGAAAATATTATCCACTTCCCCACTATTTTTCATACTCAAACTGTTATTAATAATAATATAGGACGTAATACTACCACCTATTTCTGTTCGGCATGATACATGTTAATTTAACAAAATTGTTATATTTTGCGAAAAATTTCTACGAAAAATAATTTCTAAACATTTTACAGTTAAATATTTTTGTTCTATAATTTAAGATTACGATTTCAATATTTCAAATCACTTAAATGAACACAAGCGCTTCCTTTATTGAATGCATTGTATTTAGAAACTCGAAATATCCATTAAACGCAATTAGCATTTTCAAGATGGTCGTTTCTGTTGATGGGAATAGACAATGAGCTGAATACTAACGGTACTATCTGTAGTCATTCGTATTCACAAACAGAAACTTTTCAGCAAGTATCTTCGATACGATGTTCTATTTTAATAATGAATCATCCGATTAAGGTTTGAACAATTATCGTTCGGGAGATATACAGACCTGCGCACAGCGGGTGGAATACGATTCCGTAAGTTTGTCCTTTTTAGAAACACGATTGCGTACGTTTGTTAGATGGGTAACCAAAAGGTAGATAAGAAAAATTAATAAATACGATTGTGTATGAAATTGTATGCCACATTGTCAAATATACTAATTTCACCGTATTATATTTAGTAAATATAGAATACATATACATATATAAAGCAGTTCTATAATAGTTTATAAAAAAAATTAATAATAAAATAATAGATAAAACGAGGATAACTAAATAAAAGAAAAGTAATTTGTAAATAAATATAATCGACAGTTTTTATTTGAATGAAATTATTGTAAATATATTATTGGAAAATGTTTGAATTTGGATCCCATGACATCTATAACGTACTCATTTTACTGAAACTCGGAAAACACCGTATAATATAACGTAAATAACGAAATGTCGTTATATCTGATATATTTGATATTATTATCAATAAACATAGGTAATAAAAGCAATAAAACACAAAATATTTACTATTTTTTTTAAATTCTCTCATATAGGCATGTAGAGTACACCAATACCGGTATGAAAATTGGCATCAGCATTTAAAATAATCATGTAGAAATCGTGTAGAAAAAATCAGATAAAATCGTACGGAATCGTGTAGCTTAAAAAGGTATTACCGATAACGAACGTACGCAATCGTGTTTTACCCTGCACGGCATGTGCACTGCAATTCTATAACGTATTCAACTCGTGTACACGTGAGTGTAGTCGGTTAACTGGTCCTCGTGTGCTTAATCGGCACGTTCTATTGTGTTAGTTATAATAGTTTAAAATCGAAAGGTAAATGTATAGTAAGCGAATTGATCGTAGAACGCGCGGCAGTTTGTCAACACAAGACCGTTTATTCGTTCGGTTCGAATGATCAATTATCTCGTCACGCAACAAAAAATAATAACATAATGCACATACGATTCGCTATGGATAAAACCAACGACAGGACTACCGTAACCGCAAGTGCCGTGTGTCCACCGTGACGACGGATTATCGGTTCGAAAACAAAAACAGTGATAAAGTCGCTTCTAATGTCTCAGGTTTTTCGTTTGTTATTTCAGCCCGTCGAGCTGTCTTGGATCTGGTCAGTTGCGCAGGGGGAGAGTGGAAGCTCGCGCAGATTCATCAACGACGAAAGGGGTATATTTACGCGTCTCACGGGACCAGGAGAAACGCGCGAAGGGCGGGATGACAAATGTGGACGCGGAAGAGGAACGACGACAACGAGACGTGTACACGGCGAAAGGGCTTTGCGAGATGTAAGAAGAGATATAAGAGGTCGTCAACGACAATTCTGGTCAGAAGCCACAACGGCGTTGACGTGTTAATTCGGACAACGATCACCACCGCTGTACAAGTATAATATTGTTACGGACACACTTAGTTGTCCGAATGTAAATAAATTAAATCTATACACAAGATGTTAAAAGATCATTTTTAAATGTATTTGGTGCACAATTAAACAAAAGAAACGATTTTATTATTAATAATTAGTATAATTATATACATTTTGCGTAATGCTCTGTGTCTATCTCCGGACAAACTGTTGGCGTTCATGCCCAACGAGCAGTCCCACCGTCCGATTAAGGAGCTTGTTCATCATATTTAAACCGACGGTGTTTCATATGAAAAAAAAATGATATTTACGTACACTAATGTTAATACCACTACTTATCAATGGCGTATATAGGGAGGGGGGCTAGTGGGATACAGCCCACCTC
This sequence comes from Sipha flava, assembly GCF_003268045.1. Taxonomy (NCBI): domain Eukaryota; kingdom Metazoa; phylum Arthropoda; class Insecta; order Hemiptera; family Aphididae; genus Sipha; species Sipha flava. Next base: position 1,398,737 of record NW_020273306.1, read on the forward strand.
CCGAAATGCTTTAAAAAATGATTTTAAACGTTTGTTATATTTTAATGGTGCTTTATGCTTATTTAGAATTTGCGTCCAACGTCAAATCATTTTGAGACATTCTGCAAATGAAATGTATATAAGTAGCTCTTGAATCTTGTTAGTAATTCTTAGTTATTAGTGGTAATTTAACTTTGTCCATAGTAGCCCCTCCCAAATATATTTTCTGTATACGCCACTGTTACTTCTTATAATTTCTTATAACTAGAGCCCGGATTTCAATGCAAAGTGCATATTTTTTTGGTTGATCATACATAATGCTCTCTAAGAACATAATTCGTTTCATGTAACGAGGGTATCTAAACTATACATTTTATTTTGCATTTTTTTTTTTTTTTTGTATATTTCGTTTTTTCATTTTTAGAGAATTTTTAGTATTATTGGGTCATTGTGTTGGTTTTTTAATGCATATTTGTTCGACATACTAAAAAAATTTATCCTATTCAAATAAAAATCAAAAGACAAATTATTTTCTTGATATTTAAGTGGGTTTATCGAGTTTTTCCATACATATTGTCAAACTTTATTTTTTGATTCAGTTTATATCTTATCTTAATTTAATATTGATTATGGAACGTCACCAGTATTCGGTCAAATAACAAATAATCAGCTATAGTTCACATTACTTCACAGACGTTGCTTGTATCACGTGTGATTTTAATGTGTTAAATAATGTTCAAAATAAAATAAAAATATGTCATATTTAAGGTAATTTTTTCATTTTTAAGTTCATTTTTGTGGTAAAATGCATTTTTTAAGGACATTTTTGGCTATTTTTTAGAGCATATTTGAATGATTTTAAGTGCATTTATATCCGGGCCCTACTATTATAATATACATATAATAATAGTAATAGTAATAACGTAATTTATATAAATACGTGTGCACGCATTTACAATAACAATGCATACAGCGTGCACGCATTGTGCCCGTATACATTTCCATGTCTGAGCAGGCGATGCGATCTATTGTAGCGGTCCGAGGACGACGTGACCTCTCCGCCGACTCCATTATCTCCGCTAACTCCGAATCGGTTGTTACATTCGTACCGGGTTCGATCCGAGGCGTCGCGGACCGAAGACGACCGGCAGGCATATATAGTTTCCTTTTTTTTATCTCGTATTCCTCGTCAGCGCGCACCTGATTTTTACAAAACCGAACGATAATGATATGCGTACGGAATAATATCGTACCCGGTCGTTATCTGCGCGCGAGAGACGTAAACCAAATAACTTATTCATGTACTACACCCGGTTGTTTTTCAATTTTTTTTTCCCTCGTATTCGTCACGTCGTGACGTAAAAACTCACGTACCATTCGTATTTACGTATCACAACGATCATACATTATTATTATTACTGTAACGCGCGCAGAAACACTCGAACATAATGGCGTGTATTATGTATATGTATTCATCGACTATTATCACACTCGCTTGGTGTTATTGTTCAATGCGGGTTTCGTGTGCGCACTTCGGAGCGCCGATTGAAAGACGCTGATATGGTATCGACTGCACAGGCGTCGTTTTAACACTATTGTGGCGAGAAACGCGTTCCGGGCGGGCGCACCAACACCCCTAGTTTCACGAAGTCGGATGAAGACCAACGATATCGTACTCACACTCAAAGTTCGAATAATGAACAAATACCTCGAACTACGTGCACGGACGTATAACCGCACGGATCATTCGGTACAATATTATTAAAACGCAAAAAATGACAGAATCCGTGTTACGGTCACCACCGTGTTCATCCGCCGCTGACTATCTGTAATAATTGACGGCAATGAATCTGGTTTAAAATCCCGTTGCGACATCATAATTTGCCCTAGTCTCGTCTACGTAATAAATCGTTAAACGAGTAAAAGAATTGATACTAAACCAACGCCGAAGATAATGTACAAATCTTTCAATAAAAATTTTGAAAATCAATGCACTTAATTCTGATGTAATTTCTAGAGTTTCATAGATAGTCTTGCAATTGAATCGATAAGACTAGTTTACTTACAACACCGATGGCCGATAAATTATAAGTGGAAAAAGAAGTCGGTGTTCCACTTTATGTTTCCAGGTACAATGGTTTAACAACCTATTTAAGGGTATTCAGGTATTATTTATCAGGTAAGATTCTGTACTTCGTGCTTTTAGTAATTTAGTTCGTATAAATTATTCATTTTAGTGAAACTATTTTCTTCCCAGCGCGATGTTTACAAATTTAATCTAACTGTTAATTCTATCTAGTATAAATTATAGGTTATCAAATGTTTATCAAACGAATTATTTTCAACCGATTCTCGAAGTAATGAATAATGTTAACACATAAGATGTGCTGTACCATCAAATATTAGAACATAATCATTTTCAATTTAAAATAGTATGTTTTTAAAATAATGTTATCGTTTAATGCTGTTTTTCTCTTGCACATTTTACGTTCTTCGATGCGTACTTTCAATATTTTTAGAAAATAATTACTCGTGAAGCACGCACAACTACGATACTGCGTTAGAAAAATCGTATACGAACTCGAACGGTCGCCGAGGTCGGAGCGCGTCGTCGACGAGGTAAACGGAGTGGTGGAGTGGTCTCTGACAAGCTTTCTCGATAGATTAAGTATATTATATAAGGACGGCTGAGGATTATTTTTTTCGTGCCAATACCGTAATGGTAATGCGTGTGCGTGACGTGCACGGGCAGAAATCGCGCGGGCCGATAATATTATAACACGGTGTCGGGATCCATTCATTATTCCTGCGCGTACACAATTTGATGTATTTATTCGCTTGGATCCTGTTTGCACCGTGCTGCCGTAGCCGCGGTCGCGTGACCAACGGACGTAAACGCGATTAAACGTGCGCCGCACGTATACAATATACATAACCTAGGTACCGATTAAATTATAATGATATACGTTTCGCCTTAACCACCCGCTGTGTGTAACGGTTGTTTTTATTATTCAATGAAATAATTTGTATAATTACTCCTTCAGGTGTAAACAATCGTGTTTTACTCGCAGTTTTCCCAACAGTGATTTAATTCAAGTCGAACATACAAACACGCGCGAGCGCGCACTGCACACGAATCTCTCACATCTTCTTTTTCATAACTCCCCGGGACTTTTAGCCACCATCACCGAATCACTCCACTTTTCTCGATCTTGTACCATATCCTTCTAATTCTGTGCTCCTAAGTCTTCCAAATGGTTTACTAATACATTTATTCATATTTTTCGAAGGCAAACCCATGGCGTTTTCGATAAAAAAATCTCACATTATATTATTTTTATATTGAGGTACTGCGTTCTCAATATTGAACATCTCTAAAATCAATGGTTAACCAGTCGTCGGATTATCAATCAAGTTGTATTACTAACGGATAAGTTTTATAATATATATATATATATATATAGTACTAGGTGACCCGGTAACGTTTTACCGTTGCCATTTAATCATTTTATGATATTTATTTAGAATCTGTAATAAATCGAAGAAAAATGAGAAAAATATTCAATTTTATCTACTTATGGTAGGATAAAGATTTATTTTTGACTACCACAGTAACCATTTTAATTGTTTACAAACATTTTATGTTACCACACTGTATTATCTATAATATGTATATATATTTTTTTATTCATTGTATGATGAAATTGGACACATGTTATTATAATTGTAACAATAATTAATAGTTTTTTTTCATTCGTGTTAAAAAGGTACAAATAGGTATACCTAAAAACAAGTTTTAAAAGTTTGAAGAGTGGTATAATAAGGCTATCAAAGAATTTCAGTGGCTATAAACTTTTAAACAACGCCGACCATAGTATATACCCACTTAAACGTGAAATTAACAGCCGCAAGTTGCACGTTAACACGATATATGGTTTACTGTCAAATAAAAAGCATATTTATAATATTTTTAAATAAAACAATGTGTAATGCCTATTATAATTACTCCATTATAAATGAACGATGGTCGAAAATATATTTTTATTACTAGATTTTATAGTGTTCCGTTAATATTAGAACGGCAACTATTATATTTTTAAACATTTTATACGAAAGACAACAATTGAACTGTAAACGTTCAACAATTTCCCCATAACCCACAAAAACTCAAATGTTTTATAGGATACGAAAAATCTCAAATTAAAAATAATATAGGTAAAGATAAGCATATTTTTAAATAGTATATCATAAGAAGTAAAAAGGATTAAAAAACAATTAAATCGTCTTGAAACTATTCAGCTTATCATTTTCATAAATATTTTACCGCCGTTGATTATTATAACGAACCTCTTTATTAGGTAAATATTAATAATACTAACATAGGTTAACATTTTTTTCATTTATACATATAAAAACAAAGCAAGACAAAAATACTATTATGCAGATTAATTTATTCACGCTTTATACATTTTCTTAGTTACAATTAATCATAATACGCTTATAATTAAATTATTATTTGTTTCAAATATATATTATACACATATTTTTGATCGGCTTAAAACTGTTTTAAATTTTTAATATTTATAAGGAGGATGGCTAGATGTTTTCGAAAAATATTCTTGCTTCAAATGTTTTATGTTCCATTGGTGCTTTATCTAAAACTTTTCATTTATTTATGATCAATATTTTTTTTCATATATTAACTTCATGGCAAATATGTGTCGTTAATCCTGCCATGGCACTACGTGTTAGTTGTATTAAACCTATTTTGGAATCGTAACTCATTTTAAAGAACATATTATTTTATTGGTAATCCCGGTTACAATGTATTAAAAAGTAATAAAATATTTACAATTAATTGTATACATTTTTTTTTTTAATCGCATTATACATTAGGTAAAAATCGAATGAAAATAGTTTAAAATAAAAATGTTACCAATAATAATTCTCATTATTTACACAATGTAGTGTGCAAAATTTAAGTCACGATCCATATGTTGAATATTACTAGAAATTAAGGTGATACAACATTAATTTAATAAATATTCACTTGTAACATTTATTTACGCAATAATATTTTTGCCACTCTGAGGCTTATTAAGTAATTAAAAAAATATATATTATATTGTTGAAATGTGAACAAGGTTTCGAAAACTTAATTAGAAAAAAAAAAAAAATGAACATCAAACAAGAAATTTGGTACAGTTCCTATTAAATTTTACCAAATAACAAAAAATTTTACTTTTAGTATCTAATTAGTTATATTAAGAGAGAAAATTGAAAATCTTGCTTCGAAAAAAAGTGACTATTAATAAGAAAATCGAGAAAATCTCCGTATACTTGAAAACATTATTTGAAAATTGTTTATTTATATATAATTTTTTTTCAATCACCATAGAATTTATATTCAATAGAAATTGCACAAGGAAATATTTTTCCGATTTTAAAGACAAATATTTTGGTCACAATAAACGGAGTACCAAAAAAAAAAAAAAAAAAATATTTTGTTTTATTTAAGGTTAGAAATACGAGTATTGTGTTCAGCCAATTAAAAAATCCAAATTTCTTTATTTCTGAAAATATTCCCACTAAAACGTAAATTATTATTTCCAATATAATTAATTTAGTAATTAATTTAATTTGAAAAAAAAACTTATTTTAAACATTTTCAAAGAAAACACTATCAAGGACACTATATATACATGTACATATACATCACGTATGGCCATAAAATATATTTATTAGTAATCAATTAAATAATTTGTATTTGTCTTGTTGTATAAACTTATACACGAATACATAATTACATATGCTGAGGCGATAATTTTTTTTCTCATTTGATTTTATCCCCAATATATTATGTGGAATGTATCAATGTGGTGGCATATTAAAAAACCTTATAGCTTCAATTTACCAGTCTCGGATCGAATATAAATTAAATGATCATAACGACCAAAGTTTGTTCGTAAATCTCGAAACCAACGGATTTCCCTTTCCGTTGTTAAAATTAATTGTTTTACTTCATACACATAAAGACCGATTTAGTATGGAATTATGACGTCAAAATAATGGAGGGGAGGAAGAAAAAAGCAAAAAAGATTTATTAATTTTACATTATGGAATGCGATTGTATCTATAAGAATCTTATAATATTTTATTGATTTTCCCGTTTAAAAAGAAAAAACTCTTCAAAGACTGTAGGAAATATAAAGGTTGAGAATAAAACTGTATGTTTGTATAAACGTCTGAATGGTTTAACCGTATACAATTATCTCCGCAGGACTATAAAACACGTTGTAGATATTATTAAATTCGAGATTTATCTGTCAAATTGAATATAAGAAGGCTGTTTAACAGTCCCCTCGTTGCTTTTGGAGTTTATTGAAAAAAAAAAAAAAAAACATATAATACAAATTGCACGAGGTTTTATGCATTCGTTTTGAATAAGAATTACAGTTTCACCCTACGTAATACCTAACCTATAGTTTAAAATCATACTATTTTATCAACAGTTTATCTTCATTTTCTTAAACAGATTGTACGTACGTAGATATAAAAATAATTAATTATTTAAATGGTCATAGTTTAAATCATTTAATTAATATAATCTGATTTCATACCATTCCTTTTTGATTTATAATTCGTCCTTACTTAATTTTCTATTGGAAACATTTTTTTTTTTTTTTTTAACGCTTAGTTGAGTAATAATTTTTTTTTCAGAATATGAAAAGGTATAGGTGTAATCTAATTGTTTCTGTATCAAAATTAAAACACTTTACGCGTCTGTTATATTCCTCGAAACAATAAGAAAGCTCTCTCTATAAAATTGTTATAATTATTAATGCCGGTCGCGACACGCTATAGACGATCGTCGTAAATCCATCGAATTTGCTGCGCAGCTATTTAATTTGACCGTCATGTCGTTGAGATGTTTCGTTATCTAAAACTGTTTACCGAACTGCTCTCTTCGTGATGGATGATAGACGGAGGCACATTTAATCGTGTTACCAAAGTAAATAAGTTCTTACGAATAACTTTCGCCAAAAGTGTTTACCGTCACGGTACGTGTAGTATACGAATAAATGTAATATAAAAGTTAAATTTTTTTCAAGACGTGACACCATCGATGACATGGAGATGAGGAGTAGGAAAGAAACAAATCTTATATAAGTGTAGTATAATGTACACAAACACACAATGAAATAATAATTTAATGAGACTTAGCCCCTCAAGTCGGTAGGTTCCAATTCAAAATACTGGAATTTTTCGTGTAGATTTATTCTGTGTTGATCGTCAATTGCTCACTATCCAAAGGCCGAGCTGTAGGCAGTGAACCGGCATCCGGGTACTACGATACGTTGTAAGAGTCGATCGGTCCAACCGTCAAGACCGTACCCATCGTATCCGTCACCGTATTGCCGTCTAGAAGGTCGTCTACGTATCTCCTGATTCGATCCATCCTATGGCCATGTCCCCTCGTGGTCGACGCAAACTGGCCGACCCTTTGTCGCGGCAAACACGCCTGGAATCCACTCCATCGGTCAACTCCAGAACCACAGCGCAGTCGTAATCCACCCGTTCTAATGCTGACCCCACGTTCCACGGTCACGACTCGGATGCCCTACATTATCTACGAATCGACTCCGAATCACACGAACCCAATGCTAGTGCGCTACTGTCGAGTGGCCAGTTTGAGTCCGTTTTGACGTCATCAATTCAATACGAATGCGATCCGTCGGTCGAACCGAAATCCGCCCCGAACGCGCTCCATTCTGGTACTAGGCGTGGATACCGTCGGATACGAATCGGCCGCGGTAAGCTCCGAGCTGAGTTGGCTTCCATCGAACACGTAAACCATCGGTCATGCGCGTCCGTAGGTACGGGGCAAATGGGCCATTGCTCTTACTGGGAATTTTTGTTTTAAAACCATTGTTAATTTAATACAACGCACGTTAATTATAGTATAATTTTATTGGGATCCATTTATGAATTTTAGTAAAATGTATTATATTTTTAGATAATCTGAAATGTATAATCTTGAACGTATTTATTAGTTTACAATATTTACACAAGAATGTGTATCGCTTAAAACTATCAATTCTACCGAGTACCGATATCTATGGTATTTGATTTTGTTCTCATTTATTTTTAGATACGCGTTGCTTTGGCCCTTAGAGTTTTAATCTTGCCCCGGGTGGAATTCTATTATGCGGGCATACTTACTCTCGGTCCAGTCCAAATCGTCTTCCCGTCCTACTCTGGTAGCTGTTCGCCCGTTGCTGTCTCCACCCATACGAGTGGCCTTCGACGACGACCGATCGGTGCGGCATTCCGTCAGAGTCATGAGAAACAAAAATCGAATCGAACACACTTTAGGTTAGTTACATTAGAGTGTGCACGGTGTTTCCTTAAACTTGTTTTTTATGCACGTTTTAGTCGGTGATCCATTCGCGTCACGTCCAGTGTCACCCTGATGGTTTTCGGGGCCCCATATAGATATATATTAATTTGTTAATCGTTTATAGAAATCTACGTTTGTTCATGTTATTATGTAACTAAATATATACTATAACTATATTTTGAACTGTCGTCGATGATAGAAAATTTTACAAATGCATGCACGTTTAATACTTCAAAGCTACGCGTGATTGGTACCATCTTAACTATCGTCGATAACAATCCATTAGCTGAGAAAACCACACGGATTGCGATCTGTGGACTGGGAATATATTGTTTTAATTCATAGATAAAGTGATATTCGTAATACATAATCTGTGGGACCACATACAAGCACTAGGCCCGGTGTGACCGCATCGCTTGCTCCCTTCTAGGGCCGGCACTGGTCACGTCACTTGGACCGTTCACAAACCGGCAGAAATCCACATCCGGTGCTTAAGCCCTGGCCGCCCTAGTGCATGACACACGGTATCGTGCTTGTTGACTGAGGGAGTTAGGGAAAATTAAATAAAAACTAATAGTTTACACGCGTCATAAATACTCATCACTTTATAACTTTGACATGGTCATTAATCACATAACCTGATGTGTTAAACGGGATATATGGGCCTACAGAAGAACCGACGTTTTTGCGGTTCTTCGGATAACGTCTAGATTTTTTACTTTTTTAATTTTTTTTTTCTCCGGAAATCCATACGTTCAGGTGCCTTTATTATTATAAATTCGATTTGTTTGTAACGACGCCGGTTCGATTTTTATATCAATACGTACGATACGAGGCGGAAAACTTAAATCAACCAAATATGCATCACGAAGAGTGGAGCGCAGATTTTTTTTTTTTGCAAAATTGGTTATCACTCGTTAGTTATTCTTCTAGAGAACGCGTTTGATGCTTACAGCATCCTAGACATAGTGCGCACTACAACAATGTTACTTATTATTATCATATTAGAGTTATAAAACACAGCTGGTTCCAATATTCTACGGTTTGTCACTCGCTGGGTAGGACATGAAATCGAAACTGGTCAATAGAAGCAATGTGAAATTATTTTTTATGTTTCCGTTCAGACGGACGAACAGCAATTTACCTTTATAATCGGTACATAGAAATAACTGAACATTTTGGTCGTATTACTGGAAGAAATCACGATAGTGCGTTTAAATATAGGTGTAAACTACAAATGCAACGACAAAAGAAAAAAATGTTTAAACGTTGGTGATAAAAAAAACCAACGATTACGTAAAAGCTTAAATAACGGATACCATAAGGGTTCAGGTTTTTAATAACAACTTTATTTAATAACAACTAACTTTTTATAAAAAAGACGGATTTTTTGTGTATTTTATTTTTATTTTTTCCTTAAGCGGTGAACGGTTTCTTTTTTCACCGCCACCCCAGACCCATATAGTGCGGTTTCGCTTTATAACGTTATTATGTTTCCATAATAATTCTACTCGATTCAATTACGTTATAAAATCATATTTACTACCGATCATCAACAACTTTGCAAAGCACATACGTATCCACATCCAGCAGTGGTGATCTGGTCAATCGGAGATTACTGGGTAACGTAATGATAATGTCAATGGTCGCATCGAAATATCATCAACCATTATTTTTCCATCGTTCAATTATTTTATTATATTATTCATACATTTGGTATGGGGTGTTTATGTGGTTTCATGACGGATAAAAATACTTCAAAATCATAGGTTCAATATAACACACAATCCGTTTACGAAAAAAATAACGATGATCCGAAAAGAATTGGTTACCGTGTACCGCAATAACTGCAATTGGGTGCATTTCACTGAAACACAATGCGCGTGATTTATTGAACTTTATTGAAATCATTTTTGATTTTAATGATCTGCACAAAAATACGCAATTCGAGCCGTGTCAATATTTTTCGATGATGAAAAAAAAATGGAGTCGACCCGTAATAAAAACAGGTTTGTATGTTCATCGAATGTTATTTATTGCAGCTTTGTTGAGGTTTTGTCGAACGTGCACTAGTTGTTCAGTGCTGTAGTTTGAGAAAAGTTTTTTCACCATAGATACTGTTATATCTTGAGTAAAAGAAGGTATCTTTATTTTACGTGTTACGTTTTCTTAACGTCAGCACGAAGACTGATGTTTGTTACGTCTTTAAATATGCAACACGTATGTTTCTACGGTCATTCAATAATTTAATGTAAATACTAAAGAAAAATCGTTAAGTATCCGTACGTCAGATAGCTGAGTCGGGTGCGCTGTTAAGTACGTGTCGAATATATAAACCGATAATGGCTGAATAACGTTTAGAAGTGTCCGAAAGTAAACTTATGGCTAGCGGCCAAGTGCTGGTTTAGAATGGAAAACACGTCATCTTTTTTCCGCCATTCAAACGCATATTTTCAAGTTTTACTGTGATATTCAATGTGCTTAGTTCGATTATCAATTGGATACAATTGTTTCTAATTTTATTTCCCAAAAAATTATTGATGTAAATCATTTTCAGGATCTATGCGACTAAAGCGATTATTTAAGACACGATTTTGTACAATATATTATATTATATTATACTCGTGTCACGTTTTTTTGATGTATATTTATGTGTTTTTTTTTTTTTTTTTTTTTGTTTGTTAGGAGTACAGTAGAGTTACAGGGTAATATCTTGTATACTCCGTCTGAAATGATCTGAAAATTCAAAAAACCTTAAAGCCGTACGGAAAAATATTAATTTCCGAGTTAAGTCGTACGGTTTGAATACAATAATAACAATGATTATGCTTGATTTAGTTAATCATATTGAACGCGCGTAGAACATAAAATCCAAAGAGTCTTTTGAAACCTCGAGAAAAAATGCATAACTAATAATGATAATTCGAAAGGCAATATAACCACTCAAGAAATGCAGTAGATTGTTCTGAAAATTTAATAGTTTTTGGTAATTCGTGCGAGTGGTGATTAGCCGAATCGTTCAGTTAATATTTTAATCATTGGTACAAAAATACAGGTAGAACATAATTGCGTACGTTTGTCCTTTTTGGCAATCTGATTGAGCACGGTAAAAAAAAATAAAAATATTGTGCACAACGTTGTCAGATTGAAAACTAATTATTAGGCTGGCAACACACTAGCGTTATTTTACCGCACCGTAATTTTACTGTGCGCTTTATTAAAGTACATTAAAATGAATAGAGCACAGCACACGAAAAAAAAAAAAGTAATTATAACATGTAAAAAGGTAGGTGAGATAAAATTGTTTTGTATATATTGATTATTCATTCTCCATTTATTTATAACGATATATGTAATATTTATTAGTGAAATATATATTACACATTAAACTTCTCTACTCAAAAACAAATTGTTCACAATCATTTAATATTATAGGGGAGTTATTTGATATTATTAAGAAATACATGGATTTATGATCCACAAATATAACATCAGATAGATTTTTTTAGTTATAAAAACGGTCAATGCAAGCAGGTTATTGAAAAAAGCAAAATTGGAAATATGCCTAAAGAAATTGCAATATATTTAAATTTACTGTATTCCCGAGCTGATACAGATCGTTTTTTCGGTCGAATTTCAGCAACATTACATACCAATTCTATTTGTGGTGTTACAACTAGTGATGGGAATAATCAAATGGAATATTAGAATGATTTTAATAATCGAAATAATGGTAAAAGACATATTTACCAAAAGAAAATCAATTAAATTATTCGAAAAATTGCGTGTTTTACTCATTTCTTATTGGGTACTAAATTAAGAAGTCAACTATCCACCAGTATTGCATTGTAATTGCTAAACATAATAAAATGACTGAATTTAACTGAAACTACAAGTACCTATTTGATAAGGAGCCCAGTTTTTATAATTTTTGAGAAAACCTTCCGGGATTTTCCCGGTATCCCGGTGGGCTAATACTGGCCTATATGAACTCCATTTTTATGGTATCGATAGCACGAAAACTGTTTTATAAAGATCACATATATAGAAATATATAATATACCAATAATAAAGTTTATAAAATTCGCGTAATAATGATTGTCATAAACTGGAGAAAAGCCAGTGTTTCCCAAATTTTAATAAACCATGAACGTTTATTTTAAAGAAAATATTATCTGATTTCTGAGTACAAAACAATAAATAAAAATTTACGATTTACCGATTTTAGAATTTAATCATCGGACAAAGAATTGCCGACCTTTTAAAATTTCTTAGAGTGGGGCATTTGCTATAGTCTGCTCCCCCCCAAATGACGCCCCTGCGTTATATATTTGAAGTTTCCGTGAATTCATGATCAACTACAGTAATTCTTTATCCTGAGAATAAATATATTGTTTTGATCGTCAAAACTTGGATTCAATAAATACTTTTAGAAAACGATTCAAAGTGCCCGAAAGCGCTTGCGGCTTATTCTTACCAATTTTTTACCGTTTATGTCCGTATAAGAAATACGATTAAAATATGAGGTATTCACGCTGTTGTGGTATCATGTTACGTCTAGTGCTCTGCACGGCCCGTTATTTTAAGGACCAGACCGGATTTCAAATTTTACCAGGGGACCGAAGTCGGACCGGACCACACTTAAACGGAAAAAAAAAAAAGACCAAAATTAGACCAAACCGACGGCTTCATATTATTTTTGGACCGTACCGGATCAGTAATTAAATAACATTTAATGAAGTAGACCATGGACCGGACTGTCGGTCCCATCTTAAAACATTTTGGCCGTTTATGGACCGGTCCGTAAGTTTCAGTCTGTATTAACCCATACCGTACCATATGATGCGTTTAGTATTACACTGGACCGTACTACCCGACTTTATGAATAAATATATACCTAAAGTTGTAGGTTTTTTTTTCATTTTATTTGTTTACATAACAATATCTGTAATTAAATTTAAAGTACCACGATTGGGACCGGACTGAAAATAATGCATTTGATCTGAGGACTGAACCGAACTACACCTAAAAGTTATTGAACCCGACTAAGCCGAGATTCAATAATTTTTGTTAGTTAGGACCTTACTAGACCGGACTGATTAAGACCGGACTATGCAGAGCACAAGTTACGACCGAGCCATCAAAGTGCACTCGGCAAGCAGAAAAGATCGGACGTTTGCGATAAAGTTACATGCGTTTGTTTTTTCTTGGATGAATATAATTATTTGGCCGATTTATCATTGTTATTGTAATACAAATTATTATTATTATACAATTTTGATGTCAGCAGCATCCGAAAGGTATAACGGCAGAGTCATGTCCGATTCCAGTTGACTGTGCTTAAATTGCATTCCCCATCGTCAAACATCGTTCATATAATTAAACTATACGGTATATTAGAATTACAGTTAGTTTTTTAGTACCTACCTGGAGGGGGCACACATCGCAATTATTTTTTATTGAACAATATGGTTTGTTTTTCATCGCTCGTTCGTTCAATTAACACTTCAATGTGATTAAGAATGTTTATACTTTTGCAGTAAGCAAAAAACATTGATTACTCTAATCAATGCGCGATTCAATCAAGCTGGTCTTTTCATATTATTTTTCTGCAAGCTTTATAAAAAAAAAATAAAAATATGTAAAAAAAATAACTCTGATTTCAATACACAAATACCGCGTACATTTATTACGACAAATACGTCAGCGAAAAACAACACGCGACTTGTTCTCTTGTAACGATTTATACACAATAATTTTCTATTTTAATGCTTCGAGTAGATAATATTGTATGGGAACGAACGAAAATCAAACCGAAAACCAAATAATGTATTTTGAAAAACAGTTCACGTTTCGGTTTTTCATGTTTTTACGTTATATTATTATTATTGTTATTCACAAGGTATTCGTGAAAACATGTCATTTTTTCAATCTTTCCTTTTGTAGTGCAAATCGCATTTGAATACATTATTACGATGGTTTTCATAAAACTCACATTTTAAAAAATTGCATTGTAACAATGTTTTCACCCGTTCACTAAGTGAAGCGCGCAGATAGAGTTCATATCTGACTTGTTGATCAGTCCGTTGTCGGGAAAACACAACCGTGGTCCGAATGTCGAACTTGGGGTTGCTCGTGAAAAACATAACGTGGAATCAACCGAGTTCACAACGATATCGCGTCTCCATATAAACGTACATTCCTAGTGATTTTTCGGCTTATGTCACAATATTCCGGTTTAACATTAGCGCGTAAAATAATACATAACGATTTTCGTTTTTTTTTTTTTTTTTTTTTTTAAGCTGACGTGAAAATGCGGCAAAGCTTTTAGCAGTGGCGTATTTTCGATATTTTAAGGCAGTCAGCATTTATGGTGGCTCATTTTATCAAAGTACCAATAAACGTAGGGAGGACGTTGAACCAGTCCAAAAATCTAATGATACCATCTAATTCAGAGGTTCCCAAACTGTGGGTCACGACCCAAAAATGGGTCACGATTATATTTTTAGAGGATCGAGTTATATTTTTCATGTGTTTCTATTACTTTTGGTTGATTATTAATTTAGTTAATTTTATAAACAGTTGTCTGCGTTTGTGACAATTACAAATTTACTGCGACCAATAGACATAATAATATTTCTTTATATGTCTATGATCGACTGTGTCAACACGACGAAATCAGATTAATAATTATTGAAAATATAGCAATATATTTGAAACAAATTAGTATTGTATGACGTTTAAATAAATTGATTATTTTCAGTAACACGGTACATTGAATACAATACATGCACACAGTTTAAATCTTACTATTTTTAAAATAACCAATAACTTCGTTTTTTTTCTTGTACTTTTATACAGTTACTATGGGCAAATGGTTAAATAAAAAGTCAAAGACTCGAAGTTCTGCGAAAACTGAAGAAACAAAGATAATATCTGTGTCAACGGTTAAAAAAAGAAAATTAATTGATGATAAGCGTTCACATGAACGACAAGTTTTTTTCAATTAAAATAAAAAAATGGATATCAATGCAGTTATGAAAAATAGGAAATAATTACATTATTCACGTTAAAATTACATAATTAAGTACACGTTTAATTTCTCTGATCTACAACACACCAATAGCTTTATAAAACACGTATTTATATTTTGATGTTGTACCAATTTTGGAATTTCCAGACTTTAGAAAATCAATGAATTGCTCTCCACCTCAAATTATGACCTGAAGCGATTCCCCGATGTATAGACAAGCTTCACATGTAACAATATGCGTAATGCACTGTATATTAACTGCATGTATACAAGAGGTTTCTAAAATGGATGCGGTCACTATTACCAATAATGTGTATTCAACAGTGATGGCCCAATGAAGATTTTTTTCACATTTTATTTTCTGTCTTCAAAATCAAAATTCGAAATTTTTAGTATAATACCTTAAATGTAAAATGCACTTTTGTTGTAATTTTGCAAATTAATAAGAATCGAGGCGTCACGCCATTTTTGCGCTTGTCACGCGTTGTTCACATTTGGGTCGTCGACTTAAAAAAATTATGAAACAATAGTAAAATTAATGTTCGCAGAGTTTGAAATGATCGAATTTATTGCCATACATTTGAGCTACGATATATTTAAGTTAGAGATAAAAGAAACAAACCATTTATATGTTTATAACGAAAATCCAGTTTTTAGATATCACAGTAACATAATTATTTAAATTTTATTTTGTTCATATTATTAGTGTAATATTATACTTTTATCATTAAAATTGTATTAACAGCACTAAAGAAATCGATGGCTCGAGCATGAGAAACGTGTGACAAGCACAAAAACGATGTGACGCCTCGATTCGTATTGATTTGTAAAATATATAGCTAGAGAGTTAATTTTTACATTTAATATAATATACTAAAAACAATTTGAATTAGCCAAGATTTTGAAAACAAAAATAATTTTAAAAATGTCTTAGTTGTGCCATCACGATTAAAACACATATAAAAGTGGTCTCATTCATCTCAGAAACACAATTTAAAAATATGCGCCAGTATAAGTCGTATGTATTATTTACGCTGTTTTAAACACTTTGAAGATTTATTACCGCATGCAGTGAATGACATTTCAAACATTTTAATGTTCCGACATGTAATATCAGACTGGAAAAGAAAAAAAAAATATAATGAAACTTATATCTAGAAAGTTTCGTCGTGAAAAATGTAAATTTTCCGTAAGAAAGAACGTAAAGCACAATTGTTGGACTTTGGGTTTTTATTCGCGAACGTGGAATGCAATCTGTTTTTGGTATAAGTTTATTTATTTTCTCAAGACGTCCAACAAGAGGTTAAAACATGGATTGCATATCTTGTAAACGCCAAGAGTTTAAAAGAAGAAAAACAATAATTATTGAAATCACAGTTGAAAAAAACCCACGTAGAAAAAACATTCTACACGATGGATTTTAATTTATGAACGTATGAAGTTTTCCTCAAAAAATGTTTCTGTTTACCAAATTCACCTTATATTATTTATTTTTTTTTATAATTTGCCTTTGTTCGCTCATTACAGCAAAGTGATTACATAGACCTTATATTATAATTGTATATTTATATGGAATACAATTTGCGTTTAGAAAATTTTAAAGTGATTGGTGGAGTTATAATCATATGAATTATTTAATATTTCACGTTTTTGGTATACTATATATTTATGTAAATGGTTTTTTTGCATGTATTTCATACGGTAAAAACGTATTTTTGAGGGGGAAAAATGACGTTTCTTTGAGACCAATGATTTCTAAAAGAAACGTGGGCGCGTCATCGCGGGGGTCGGCAGAACGAGCTAATCGATTCGGTCGGTATAAACTTTGGTCGCGTACCATGGTATACCGTTGGCATATTATTACGCACAGTCCGTCGTACGATGAGTGGTGTGGTTGGTGCTCGCGTAAAGCGCGTATCCGGTCGGGTCGGGTACACGTGACAGCCGCCGTCGGCGGTCGCGGCGAACAATGTGCACGTAATGTAACGACGACGACGCGAATGGACAACAGTTTGCCGAGATCGTATCGAATGCAAAAATGGGTGGGTGTAAAAACGTCTGGGTTATTCCTAGGGGTTCAGCTACTGTTACGTAACCACGCGCATTGTCTGCTCGGCAAAGGCGGCGCTCGAAACGACTGTTGCTCCGCACGCTATAACATCGTATAGCATTTTGGATTGCGAACACGCTCAGCCTTGGCATCGAGAAAAGCAATATAATATCATGAAAGGGACCAGCGAAGTTTCAGATTATATACGTAATTTGGTTGTTAAAAAATAAATAAAATAATTTTCCTGCGAAGAAAACGAGCCACGAGATGGAGTATGTTTTTCCTAATTTTCAACTCAACGCGAATTATTCGCATTGCAAAACATAATTTCCTCGGATCATTATTTCCAAAATGTACACTACTGTTAAATATCGTATAAGTGAAATGCATTTCTTCGTCATTGTCGGGACGTCAAATAACATTTAACGTGATCCCGTTCGAACCGTTGTTGGTAACCGCAGATTAAAGCTGTATACAGTACTGTATACCTTTAAAATACTATTTCTCCACCAAAAACACAAACTTATGGTGGTATTATATTCCCATAGATGCGATGTTACATATCGGTCGAGATAAATTTTTGATTTCCTTTGACGATTAAATATATCCCCTACCGTTGCTGTTTAGGTTTTGTTTTGACTTTATAAAAATGGTCCACAAGTACACGCTATAATAAAATTCGATGGCGAGTAGAATAGTAGACGTGCGTGTGGTGGAAACTGTCCATAGCGGATTCGTACGGAACTGAAAAATCATTCTGTCGTCGATTTCGTACACGACCAATTGATTCGTTTTCGACAAGGGTCCGGTTTATCCAGTAAGAAACTGCGAAACTCACTTTTTACAAATCGTGACGGAATCGAATCGTATATATCGTATATATATATATATACATTGCTTATATATAATATATATAGTGACATATAGTACAACGGTATCGGTTTTATACGTAGGACATTCAGTATATTGTCGATGTTCTTGACAACGCTCGTCATCCCGTTCAACCGTGTAGAAAATACGGAGCCATGGCCGCAACAGGACGACGGAACGGAAGAAAATAACACGGAAAAGAGGAGATATTTGTTTTTGACCTTAAAGCCTAAAAAAATTTGTGGTGTACACGTGTGTGTGTGTGTGTGGCGGTAAAGGATGATTTCCCGGAATCCCGAAGTTTGTGTATGCGGGGGGGGGAGGAATAGCTGAAGGGACGGGGTTCAGTTGCGGGAGAGTGTGGACGTTGCAAAGGAAATGAGAAGGCGGACCGCGGGGTAGGCGTCCTCCTATAATCGATAGAACGTGAGCCGACGGCAGCGCTCTGACATTTCGTAACGAAACTAATCGAGATTTTCGCGCGCGCGACGTCCCTTCACCGATGCCCGACAACGCTTCACCCTTCACTAACGGCGAACGTTGCGTCGATTTACACGCGATCTATCCTTTCCGATATCTGCGCGATCAATCATCCCGACGGCTTTAATTGTGCCCGTATACGAACGTGTACGTGGGCAACAATAAACGCGTACCAACGCAATGATATAATATGTACTGTCAGAGAGAGATGGTCATTGGGCTGGATGGAGTGACGCGGATCAGTGGCAGAGAGGTAGACACGTGTGCAGGGTCCATGTCACATAATAATGTGTCCACGCACGAGATTCAACGATTAATCCGATTACGCGAAAACGTGGCAGAGACTCGAGTGCGATAATTTGGTCCCTTTTTACCGTACGACACACGTTACGGGACCCGCTGCAGAATGCGTACACCTGTGTGGCTGATGCGCTTCCATTGTTCTATCAACTGAAGTAAAATCAACCCCATTGGTTTGAGTTTGGCAAACACAATACATAAAACCCCTTGCCGCAGCGAGTGGCTCGGTCGTCGGGACATGGTACGTCGACGCGGAGGCTAGACCTGCCTACCCCGTCAATATTTGATGGAAACAAAAAAAAAAAAAATATAAATATAAAATATACCATCATCGTATCAAGTGCATTTTACTGTAATAATATGACTTGTTAACTTTGTCTCTTACAACTCTAAGATTGAAACCGCGTGAAGATTGTTCACGACTCAACCACTACCCAGGGCTCGAAATATATATTTTTTTTTATTCGTTTGTTCTTTCATCTTTAAATGACTGTCGATGATCGTCAGCATCGAATAATTGATATTGTCTCTGTGCCAAAAATTGCTCATAAAAAGTATAATATAAGTACGTTTTATGATTGGACTTGTCGTACTTTCACATTAAGGGGAAAAAATGTAAATTTAATATTTCAGATATTTAATATTTCTCTACCGAGTTCGACAACCGTTTGGTAACGTTAACGCTAGTGAGAGTAGTGCTTGACGATTGCACGAAATCAATCGCGAATATTGACGGTAAGCGAAGACTCACCGTACGTTATGAAAACAATTCACTTATATATTTCAAACGAAAACCAAGCCGCACGTACAGCTCATTGTAACGTCCTCTGCGCTTGTTGTTTAATTAAATAAGGATCGCGCGGACCGGCCCACTGATCCCACACTAGACGTGCACAACAATAATACGCGCTCGCTATAGGCGACCATCCAATATGCTGCGTATACCGCATGTCGGGCACCAAATGGCTATTATTCTCGGTTCGGCTCGGTCCGAACCACGTAACGTTGCGTTTCCACTGTTCGCGCGCGCCAGTAATACATTCGACGAACCATTATCGCAGTAGCACATTTGTATCTAGGTCCGTGCAGGGTCCACCGGGACACAGAGAGATTTCCCGGTACGCCCCTCATCGGTAAGCGCGCCCCTCACCCCTTTCTTTTCGTATAATTATAACGTATGTATTTACCGTTTTAATGCGCGTACTATATGTTTTTTAGTTGTTGTGTATTAGATACGTTTATGTAAATAATTTTTATGTTATCGATTATGATATTATTAACTACAGAGTCATGGAGGTGACTTGTGAAAGCCAAACACCATTTAGGTACGTTAATTATGGTTTCCGTTACTATTTTTTTACGAGACGTCTGACTTATAAGGTTGGCGTATAATTATTCAAATACCACTTACAATAATACTGTAAGTGATTTAATACTTATAATGTATAATGTACGTTGTAAATGGATGTATATGCATATAGACCATAGACACTCAAGTATAGTCAGTGCCATCCACAACGACTTTAGGCAACACAATTGTACGACCCTTTCCCACCCTCCTGTAAATTTTTTGTTGAAAAATAGATTTCACATTTTTATCTTACAATTTACCTAATTTCTTAAATATATTAGAATACATTTTTAATCAATAATTTTCTATCGTTCAATAATATTTATACATAATTTAAGCATGTACCATATTATTTACACTATTTACATAATTGTATATTTTAATAATATATATAATATAGGTACTATTTGATATGTACTCTCTTAGATATTTCAGTATAAAAGACTAAAATAAAATATCGAATATTTATTACTACCATTAATTTTTGAGCGGTCGGTAATGTACTACATTTTATCTACCTGCTTCGTATAAAAAATGTCTTTACATTTCACTATTTGGAGATTGAGCCACAAGTGAAATCCATATTTTTAAAGTGTACATGGACATTTTTTCGTAAAAGTATAACAACAAACTATACGATTAATACAAATAAGTAACGTTTATTAACAAATTATATTTTTTGTCTAACAAATAAAAATATAATTTGTTAAAAAAAAAATACTTTTTACAAATAATTCCATATAGATTTTACAAATTTCATACAAAACAAGGTCCATAAAATTAGTCGAATATAAAATAATTTTTTTCAAATACTTAAAAATATAATTTTTTTTTTTTAATAACATGATATAGATTTTACAAATTCAATGATACCCTTTAAATTCATAACACGTTGGACGTCCTAGGATATTTGTCCCATTACCCCTCTCTCCCCCCTTTTGGGTTGGTTATAAGTATAATTTTTTATAAGTTTAGACATTATTGTTTTAATAATACCATTTTATCAAAATGGAAAAGAATATTTTCTCATTTCTTCACGAATTATCGGAAGCTAAATACGATTCACTACCGATAAGAGGTTAGTATATTTAAAATTATTCAAGAGATCTTTCCAAAGGTATTACATACAAAGCGATTAGAACGCGCATGTCTACGTTTTTTTAAAAAAATTGCTCAAAATTGATTCGAAGTCCAACGATATAAGAAAAAATGGTTATATGAAAATAACGGTTTACAGAGTGGGTATGAAGATTCAAGTCAAATCGATACTGTTGACGATGATGAATGAGAATAATGAGAATGATTTAAAGTGTAGTAAAATAAAAGGGCATAATGTATGACTATCATACGTATTGTTAACTGATTATCACGTGTATTCCTTACAATACACGGAATCATACGTAGTGTATAAATATTTACCGAATCTGTCTCTGTTCCGATACAAGTAACTCATGAAACGTCATTTTCGAAACTGAAATTGTTAAAAACATATTTAATGTCCACTATTGTACAAGAATTTGTAATTATTATTTGTCTGAATATTACATCAGTGCGATTTCGTGAACAAGACATAGTAAATCAAGTTGATGGAGATTAAATCATAAACGATCTGTGTTCGAACAGCAAACAAACACAACGTCTACTCACATATTAAGATATTTGTTAAGTTTACCGTATTTTTTTTAAAAAGTTTTTAAGAAAACCGTTACGGGTTTTGTTTCTATATGAAAAATAAATTATATTCAATTTTAATGTAAGTGAAAATTTTATTTTTCTTTGTCTATTTTACTATGAAACATATTATTTCAATATTGTTAAAAATCGCAGAATAAATCATGATTTATGATCGACATCTTCAGGTAGTAGTTTATGAATAAAATAATCAAGGGTAGACGTCCATTCTTTTTTTGAAGTTAATGCAAAAAATATAGTTGTGTACCCTATAACTATATTTTTTTCTACACCGCTAAGTGGTGGCCAGTACGATTCTGACCGTTCTTCATTTTAGACAACGATATGTCTATCGACTTTCAGCCGCTCGTTAGTGTTAAACCAACAATAGTATATGACGTACCATTAATTTAATATATAACTCAATCTTATGGGTTATGATTAGATTTTTCAGGAACTCTTGGTTGATTACGGTTATCTATATATACATATAACTATGTATTTGAGTTCATTGAGTCACGTTAAATTTCATTATAAATACAATTTCATAATTTATGTAAATGTCATGATATATCCACTCAAAAACCCGACGACGACAAGTCCCATCACTGACTTAACCTAACGTTTGTTCATATACCTCAACTCAATTATTTGATCCACAAACGGCCATTGTCAGAGTGGTGTTCTATATTTCTATGTTACATTATTATTTGGAATTTTAATTTTAGCGAAGGAATAATAGTTAATCAATAGGTACCATAGTTGATTGATAAACAATGAAATAAGTATTGGTTATTACAAAAAACCAAAATTATCATAACTCGTTGTTTATCCAGAATGTTCTCTTTACTCTTATGAAATAGGTAAAATATTCTTGGAATACATTTGTATACATTTTACTATAATTTCTTTTAATATAATATTATTTTTACTATTATTATTATATTATTATATTTTGTCACAGTTCTATGAGTGATCAGTTCTCTTACGGCTAACATCGCAGATATATTTTATTAGTAAATGGACCATAAAATAAATTTGGTATAAGAATTTTAACGAATATTACCATATTGACTATGATTGCATTCCGATCATTAGTTGTATAAAAAAAATATATCAAACTTTATTCCATTTTTGTATCAGAACATTTAAATTAAATGACTCATCAGATACACAATTTAAGATTGTATTTCTAATTGAAAGCGTTTTGTTTAAAAAATTAACATAAAGATTATATTATGTCTAACAATATTTTAATATACAAAATACGATATTTGTGATAAATATTCTATATTCATTTTGGAATTATAATATACAGTAAAACAAAAACTATATGTGTATGTACATAGTTTGTCAATTTTGTGTTTATTTTTACGCTTAAAAATTATCTTTTTGTTGAAAAAACAGTCAAGAAATATGAATAAAATAGAATCATGAAAATTAATAAAAACGTATCACACATATTATTTTATTTTGGTAGCATGGCTAAAAAAGCAATTTACCATCAGCTTTTAAAAGATTTTTTTTTTATCAAAATACGCCTTAGCTTCAATTTAATTCACAGCAATAATGATTATCAGGAATGGTATTCAATTCAAAAGCTATGTATGAGCGATGTGAAGATTTGAATGGAAATTTAATTTTGCGTAAAATCGCTTTTACTCATAGTTCTTTGATAAGTTGGACCATTCGGATTAAAAAAAAAATTTAACTCACAAAAAAATGGTATAATTAAATTTTGTGTAGGAGATTTATTCAATGTCTCTTTGTAAACCAAAAACTGTAAATATTTACAACTATAAATAAAAACGATATTATTGTATACAAATTTCTCGTTCTTCGTAATTACTATCGGAAGTTAATCACAATAAACTTCTCAAATTTTGCATTAGTTAAATTAATAGGAAAATCAGATTTCTTGTCTACAAATTAGTAATAAATCTTTTAAACAATGAACGTTGCAAGTCATACAATTCGTCTGCTAACTGAATTTAATTTTTCATAAACAATACTGAAATAGTTTGGGTTACAAATGCATATTATACTCGTTTCGAAAATAATATATAAATAGTTAAGTTAAAAATAAGAAACAATAACCAAAATGCTTATCATTGTATTCAATTTCGGAGTATTTAATTTTATAATTGCTTATGTGTACTTTTTTTCCAATTTTGATAAAGCCAAAGTTACGAATCATAACTAAGAACAATGGTTTTGAATTGATATATATATATATATATATATAAATAGAAAGCTATACATTTGAAAACCATTTTAGACCATTTTTATTATTTCATACGTGAATATACCATGTGAGTCGATAAGCATAGGATATGCTAACATAATGGGCATAATATTTTAATTATAGATTAATTATAGATTTAATTAAGATCAACAATTAACACAGTCTTTTTACCTATAAAATAATTTTTTTGCTTGGTTATTTTTATTAAAATTTTGTGACGTATTAATCGAGTGGTGTAATCGTGTTAATTCTAATTTTAGTTGTCTCGGGCACTAAGGAATTTAAAAAAAATAAAAGTTAATTTCCTTACATCAACTTACGTAACAATTTTATTTCAATCCGTATACCACTAACATAATCTTGTAAAGTTTAATTTGTTCGACATTTTTTTGGTCATCCAAATAAGTCACACTTTAATTATAGAGTATAGAAGTATCTGTCCGTGACGCTAACGCGGATATAGAATTAAAAAATTAATGAACTGTGCAATAAGCACGCACACACCCGTACAATAATATATATAAATGTTTATCTCTTATCGTTCTATGTGTGTGTGTGAATAATGTAATCGAAAAGTCTCGGTACCTATATTATTCTGTGTCGTTCTACACCGTTTGTAGTCTTGACACAAACACATAGTAATTTTTGTTACGTACGCTTATTTTTTACTCATTTGCGCGGAACACCGGAGTATAATTATATATCATTATTATATTAGTATTGTTCGTATTGACGCCACCATAGGCTGACTTTTTAATGTTATACACACCGCATTTTATTTCGCTCCACCATATAAGTCACCATTTCGTGCAATCATAGGTTGATTAATTAATTTGTTAAATGTTTATTTTTATTTTTGATGTTTGACAGGACGGTCATAGTGGCCGACAAAAGCCAAAAGAAGTAGAAGAAAAAGTGTATATTTCTGATTCATACACTTTACTGTTTATTTTTACATTGATTCAACAATGTCTTATTATGTACATTTTAACTATAGATAATAGGCAAGCGGATTGCTATTCTATGCTCCGTATAAAACTATGAGTTATTTATTATTGTATGTTTTTATTGAATTATCTTGATAAATAATTGGAAATCGTTTAATATGTTATTATTGTTGTTGTGAAGTGAAGGCTCTATAGTAACGACATACGTGTTAGTGAGAGACGTAGAGTAATTCCGAGATAACCCGTCTTGTGTTACATACAAGCACAATATAATATGTTAATTTATTCACCTAACAAGCTTATAGTAATTTATATATATATGTATATTGATTGATTATCGTATTTTGAATTGCTGAGACAATATTTTATATTATGTTTTATATATATTTTTTAGCCAAAATGACTATTAATTTTACCGTTTTTTTATTTGTGTCTGTTGTGGTGATTTATTTATTTAATTATTTACTTGTCTTTTTAATTATTATTTTTCGTATAATACCAGCAAACAGCAACAGAGATACTATCTTGATCTTATTACTTATTAGTTACCTCTTTTCCTTTACTTTTAAGTCACATCGATGCTCATCGATGGTATGAGGTCGCAGTTTCGCAGATGTCCGGTGTGATTGTAATGTCACTTTACCCTACATACCCCCACAGTATTCTAAAACACTATTGACAGTGTAAAACATTGCACATCACGTCCAACAGCATTTGTATTTCTCATATGGTAATATTTTGTTTATATTATTTATTTACTAATTTACTTGAAATAATATAAATATACGGTAGGATAATATTTATTTATGTATTTATAAATGATTCAAGTGTGAAATAAAATGACGATCCATAATTGTTTAAAAAGTTATGACATGTACACTTTTTTCAGTTAACATAGTTAAAACTTTGATAACTTGTATTTTTTTTTTATATATACATATATTTTGCTTAGAATTCGAAATATAAAAATTAAAGATTCCAAAAAAATGATTCGATGCTAAGCTTTTAGATTAACTTAAAACGCAAAAGTTCGTATGTATGGTTTCGTAGCAGTTACCGCTTGTATTTTTGGCATTCATCAACTTTGTGATTTCATTCATTACACAGACACATTTGGTCCCTCAAATTGATAATATTATTATATCTGTTGTAAGTTACGAATTATCTGTAATTCCTTACTCATCACAAAACCCGATGGATAATGATTCAATATATAAATAAATATTCTATCAATACTGTATTATATTGATACCATACTATATACATAAATCTGATGATACATTATAAAATCATTGATTTATAAGCTTGTAATAAATGTATAGACATTTAAATGTAAATAAATATATGAAATATTGACTGTTATAATAATAAAACAACAATAACCAAAAATCATTCAAATCAAAGATTTTAGCATAAATATAAAATATACGTACAAATAAACATTATAATTTTTAAATTATTTGAAAGAACAAATTTAAAACATGTTACAAATTTTAATTGTTATCATTTCCACCAATCCGTCGAACTTAGCATAATGTCATTTGAGGACAAAAATAAATTATAAATAATGGTTTTAATTTTATTATTATATTAAATAATACTGTTAACAATTAAAAACTTCTATCAATCAGTTGTAATATACCAAAATTTTATTTAATTTAAAACGCGAGTCAAAATTGAATTGAATTTAAGTGTCATTATAAAGTTACGGCGTTTTATTGGATGTTGGGTCTATTCTTAAGACGGATGATATGAATAAGCAAGCGTAAATTATGTAGAAAAGATTTTATTTTAAACAAATCAGTGCGAATAAAAATAACCATTATATTTGTGAAAACACGTACGTGAAGTAAAAAACTATTCCACTTATAGTTCGAAAAGTTACAACATAGTGTTAAACAGTATTTTGTCAACAATTCGCAGTAATTCGCAAAGCCGATAAAAACACTCCAAACACGATTTTTTTTACGATGGCAGAGTAAAATTCAAGTTCAATGTGAAATAGGCATCCCGGACTTGTTTCATATTGGTGACTTTATTCGATAACTAATTCACAACGATATGTAATGTTATTAAAAAATAACTGCAGCATACTTTTTATGACGGCAGAGTATACTCGGAATGTATACTCAATATGGCACCCATAATTAAAAAAAAAAAGAATTATAATAATTAAGGTTTCTTGTGAATTTGGTGCTCAGTCTTTATATCCGATAGTTTAAAAATTATATTATTTTTTGACTTCATAGTGTTACTTGTAGCTGATTTCGTAACCTAGTTATAATATATTTGAATCAGTATTGATTTATTTGAGTAAGTAATTATCGAACTGAATTCAATAGGTCTGTGTATAATAGATAACTATTCATAATTAAAATAATTATATGAAAATATATTCGATATATTATAATTTAGACGCGTAAATATATAAATTTACTATGTGTTATCAATAAAACAATTTGCTTATTTAGGTAAAACAAAATTGATTGAATTTAAATATCTGTAAAATTCAATATTACGTTAAAATAAATGTTCAGGTCTATTGCAAAACCATAAAAGCATACTTTGACCATCACAAGATATACCAAAGTTACTTAGTTTATTATTTAATCCTACTGAAAATTATTAAACTAATTATGGGTGCCAGATGCAAGCACAGCGACCTAAAATTTGCTCTACGCTCGTAAAAAATATGCTGTAATTTATTTTATATTGATGTTACAAATAAGTTAAAAAATAATGACTATGAATATTATAAACTGATCGAACGAGTTTGGAGTCATATTAACAAAGTGCAAATAATATCGGTACTACATATACAATTAATAAATTTAATTTGCTCATTCAAAATGGTGACACATTTTATCACGTTTTACTGCTGCCAATATTTTGAAGATAAAATAATCAAATGATACTTCGCATACATTTTTAAATTATTTATAAATAAACTATTCAGTTTTATCGATTAAAATGTGTTATAAAAGTGATATCAATTAAATAGTATACTTTAACTGAAATAATTTTATTAGCTGACATTTAACCGTACATCTTGAACTCAAAAACGGAAATAAAGTAAATCTAATTTATCAACAGCAACTTTCACCCAATTTAATGTATGTACCAAAAATCTAATGCTTGCTTAAGATGATATATTATTATGTTTACTTTATTTCAATTATTAAGCTCAAGATGTACGGTTAAATGTCAACTAAAAAACTATTTAAGTCATAAGTTCAGTTAAAGTATATTACTTAGTTTTTATCACTTTTACATTAAATTTTAATCGATTCAACTGAATAGTTTATTTTCAATAATATAAAATATTGTGTAAATTATAATTTGATTAATTTGTTATCAAAAGTTCGGTGGCAGTAAAGCATGGTAAAACGTGCCTTATTGAATAGGCCAATGAAATTGTGTTATTTCATAAGTAGTGTCGAGAACATGTACACTGTGTTAATATGCAATCAGGGGCATCACTGTAAAAAAAA
This sequence comes from Sipha flava, assembly GCF_003268045.1. Lineage (NCBI taxonomy): Eukaryota > Metazoa > Arthropoda > Insecta > Hemiptera > Aphididae > Sipha > Sipha flava. Next base: position 1,427,555 of record NW_020273306.1, read on the forward strand.
AATTGTTGGACATATTTTTATCAGCTTTGAAAATTAGTTGCGAAGCTCCGAGATTTTTTCGGAGCCCATCGAAGTAATATTGTTCGTTCTAACTTCACGCACGTACACCGGAAAGCTACACATTTTGTACGTGTCGCTTAGTCCTGCACCACTTGCATATCAGTGCAAGAGACTACGGCATCGTGCTTTTCGATAGTCCTGATCGTAATTCCATTGTTTCCGATACGCGTTTTTCGACGTACTGCTATCGGGTCTGGCGTATGGATGGCCACGGATCGGTTCTTTAGTAGCACTTCTGGCTGCAGCGTATATTAAAAGACATTTTAAACGGTGTTCGGAATAAATGATTGACGGGAAAATTCAGAATCGGTTTCTGCGTGTACTTGTCATTACATACATATATATTTTTATTTAAACAGTGCTTTAGTACCTGACGGAGAGAACGTCGTGGGATCTGAAAGCAATACCGAAGAGTCGACGGTCATCGTTTCAGCAAGACCGGTGGAACACGTGACTGCACCGGACGGCTGCGCCTCGGGCGCTTTGTACAGGAACAGACAGGAAACGATTGCCACCAGCAAAATTTTCCCCAAAAAATCGACTATTGTCGATGTGGACAACCAACGGGGGACGGTTGCGATGGACGGCACCGCTTTTTTCACCACGTTCTTCTTTACGGGTTTCGCGCACAAGTTGAACGGTTTGTGGAAGGAACGCAAGCACTGTGTTGGGAACAAGAAAAAGGGAGAGATGATTTCGGTTCGAAACGTTTTCGATGCCTTATTGTTATCCTACTTTCGTCACACGGTACCACTTCACTGGCCGTGTCGGCGTTCCTTCTTGGCTGATCCATCGGTAGTCCTTCCGAACGGGAGTGCCGTCCGGTAGTGTACGTGACCGTTTACTTACTTTCACCGACCCGATCTCGGAGTAGCTAAAACATGTGCGCGTCACGAATGATAATATGTGGGTAACATTAGGAGTTTTATGTACATGACGGTTGTATACGTAACCGTATGTACGAGGCGTGTCCCAAAAATAAGATCTCCATGCTCCTATAGGGAGAAATAAATACATTTTTCAAAATTTGGTAACACTATTGTATAGTGTCGGTCACACCCTTTCCAAAGAGAAGCGGCTTAACTAGATCCGATGTTTAGTTTGCGTCTGACACGTGTTTATAGTGGACGTTTCTATGTCAGCCGCCGCCACCTCTATTCCCGTGTATGCTCAATGTGAAGTTCATGCCGTTATTCATTTTTTACATTCAACGGGTGAAACACCAATATCCATTAATCGAAAACTTTGTCAAATATATGGTACGAGTTGCATGTCTTTAAAAAATTTTGAAAATGGTGTAAAGAATTTTCAGGAGATCAAACGGAAGTTCATGATGAACAAAGAAGTGGGAGACCTTCGATTTCAGACGAGTTAAAAGAACAAATTAAAAGAGAGCTTCATAAAGATCGACGAGTAACGGTTCGAGATCTCGAACAAATATTTGAGTTATCAAAAAGCACCATTCAAAGGTTTTTTAATGATATGGGCTATCACAAATATTAAACTCAGTGAGTGCTTAAAATGTTGCCGAGGACCATGAGCACCAACGCATTGAGACTTCTCGAAAATTATTGTCTCGTTATGCCGAACAAGGAAAGGTTTTTTTAGACTCCATAGTAACGGGTGATAAGACATGGGTTTACCATTTTACCCTTGAGTCTATACAACAGTCACTGAAGTGGAGACATTCTCGCTCACTAAAAAAAGAAAGTTTAAAGTAACATAGTCTGCTCGATAAATCATGGCCACTGTTGTTTTGGGACAGGAAAGGAGTTCTTTTGATTCAGCTTATACCAACTGGGACAACCATTAATGCAGCTTCGTATTGTGAAATTTTGAATAAACTTCGCAGAGCCATCCAAAGTCGAAGACGAGGCATGGTGACGAAGAGAGTATGTCTTTTGCATGACAATACCCGGCCCTACGTTGCCCGTGACACAAAAGCTCTCTTGGAAAAGATTGGTCAGGTTGTATTCTTCCATCCCTCCTATAGCCCAGATATTTCTCCGTCCGTCTTGTTCTTTAACTTAAAGAAATATTTAGGAGGGAAAGACATTTGAAAGACAATTGAAGAATTGAAGACAGAAGTCAATCAATATCTAAATAAGGAGCTGGCAGCAAGTTTCTCTGGGGCTAGCACACAAAAAGTTCCAGTGTGCCTTGAAAAGTCCATCTAAATAAATGGCGTTTATGTGAAAATAACTCATAAGTACTGTATGTACACCCATGTAAAACATATTTTGAATAAAGCTTATATCGATAATTATAATCATCGAGACGTTACTTTTGGGACATACCTTAAATGTTACAATTTGTTTGTTTTTTCCCCTTTTAGCGAATAATCATTCCCGGAACCTGAACGTTAATGCATTTTTGATATTGTGCAACGGTTATGAGTTAACTCACTAGACTTCCATTGTGGCCAACGTGTGGTCTAACTGAATCATGTGCAAGTATTTCACGCATCTTTGGGCCGCTGCGATGTCTCCCATCTCGACCAGTACCAGTCCGCTTTTCATTACTTTCACCGTCCACACGGTCCCGTACAAGCGGAACAAGTTGAAAACCTTTTCACAGTTGACCGGCATGCGTTCCAGCCCGTACACTACGAGTATTCGGTTGGGCGGGTTGCCTCTCCTCCACAGCGGACCGCTATCGTTGTATCGTTATTATTTATGAATGGTCCGATTGCCAAATACGCATTTGTGATAATCACACGTTATCCATCGAACTTACCTTCCATTCGGATCATCTGTCAGTACCCAATTCCAGGGTTCTGTGTTCGGGCCCAGGTCTTCATCGCTGCTGCTGCTGTCCAAGTCACTCGATATGTTCCGGTTGAAGTTTTCCATTTCGTCACCAAGTTTGCTGTATTGGTTGCAGTGATTATACTCAATTGCACTTCTTGAGGAGTGAAAACGAGCGGAGATGCAATGCCTTTTGCTATGCACTATGATATGGTCAAAATTAAAGAAATTAAAATACCTATGAGCTACAATCGTATGTCGTTGCTTAGTTTGAATGTTGCTACACAAATTGATATCGGCCAATACATAATTGTAATTATTTATTTTTGCCGTTTACCGTACGTATATATTTTCAAACCTAAAATGTAAAAACACCATATATCTAACAGAATTAGTTTCAAACATAGTTTTCATGTACATTTTTAAAACAAAAGACTGGGTTTTAGAACTTTGAATTAATTTTTACTTACAAAAAGTATATATTCTGTGTAAAACGATTTTGTGGCAGAAAATTATCAGTATTTTTATTTTTTCATTCTATTGTTATAATTAGTTATCATATTACAAGCTAAACTAAACAGAGTTATTGATTGGCACCTTTCTATTAGATTTAATTTAAATACAGCTAAAAGTTTTAAAATGCCTTTTTATCGGTTTTATACTAAATTAAATAATGATTATCATATCGATTGTGATCAACTTATTGAAATTAATATTTATCATGACATTTAACATTCCAACCTACCATTATCTTCCTCTCATATCTGTTTTATTATAATTTTGTATGTTCAAAAGCACTTAGAGTCTTAGTTTCTTAATTCCCAATACAAAAGAGTTCAATAATGAGTTTTATCTTGAAACATTAAATAAGAAACGTTACTAATTAGACCAATTCTAAAGTTTGATTCTGTTCTTCGGAACTCTTCACATATTAATCATATTGCATCACTTGAATGTATTCAGGGAACTTTTATACGTTTTATTTCATATAAGAGGAATATATATATATATATGCTCATTTCAATTCATCATCTTCTATTTCTTTATCATCAATCCTAGTGAGTCTTAATTTAAAATCGCTTTCTTCTAGGCGCAAATCTTTAGATATTCGATTTGTGCCCAAATGTATAAAATGCATTTTATCCTGTCCTGACTTATTGTGTTGCCTTAACTTCAGTGTCACTCAATATAATCTGCACAAATTTCCTATACGTACGTTCAATATTATATTTCATCATATTTTCTGTTGCTTTAACAAAGCCATTGAACGCAATGCCCAAGATAGTAATGAAGTAAAAAATATGGATTCATTTTTTACATAGGATTCGCATTAAGTAAGCCAAGTGACTTTATTAAGTTATGTACGATTTGTAATATAATTTATAAAATGTACTGTTTTGATATTTTTATAATACTAATTTAATGTTGTAGGTGATATTATGTAATATTTTCATTTTATACTACTTGAGAAGACACGTCTATTAAATATATTTAAAAATACGGATGAAACGTTTTTGGTAAACAAATTTTTACGAAATATATGTAGAATAAATTCAGCTTTGTGATCTTTTAAATCTATAATTTATTGTTTTAACGGTCAACACTTAGAAAAACGATTAAATTTGATGAAGTCGTGAACGATATATTAGTTGACCCTTATTTTTCTTGTTATTAATCATTTTAATTGGTATAAAACAAGTAACTATTACTAATCAATAATGTGAATTTTAAAGTTGACATGTACCTATTAATAAATAGAATTGTTACTTTATATACAACTTATTAGTCATAAATTGTTATAAGTGGTTCTCTAATGGCAATTGACAAACTTAAATGTATGTTGTATTCTTCACTGATTATTATTTTAAAAAAATATGGCATAAAGAATAGAGTAATTATCTTGGAACACTTATGAATAAATGTTGAGAATCACTGGCGTACACTGTCCGTGTTACGCAAACATATATAGCTCATCACACTCATATATTTATACTAAGGATTCTTTAGAAATCGTTTCACTGTGTAATATTAGTGTATTTAATGAACACACGTGAATGACCAGTGTTTGTTTCACACGCAGTTTTATGTATAGAGTATAATTGAATCTCTGTTCAAAAAAGTAAATGATTTTTTCGAGAGAAAAAATGTTTTAACATAAATTTCACTTTAACTAATTTTTACGAAATAAAATGTATGTCAATAATAATATATATAATATAAGTCTAAAAATAATAAGAAATAATTATTTTTATAATAATACAAATAATAATATTTAACAATTATGTAAATTATATTAATTATGGTGTATTTATGTTGTATATAATTAAATTATGAATTTTATTAATTTTGTTTTTTGGTCTACGAAGTGTATCGTAATTAAAGAATCAAAATCGTAATTAGGTACGTTCTTGGTGATCTGTAAATCTAAAATTCAAGACGATTTTTTTTTACTTTTCTTCCATAAAATATATTAAAAATAAAAAAAAAAAATAAAAAAAATAATTAAGAATCTTATTCAACGTTTTTTTTTTACAGTAAAACGTGTACAAAGGTATAGAAATATGGACATTTATTTTATTCGATTATCGAAAAATACAATCGAAAATACAGATATGATTCATGCACTTGTATTATTTTCTCTTCTTTTTTTCCCATTCAATACCTATTGTCATTTAATATTGAAATTCGATAACTTCGGAAAAAATAAAATCTAGAAATATTTATAAAAGCTTTATTCTCATTTCGAACAAAGGATGTTTTTTTCACTCTTTTAAGTCGAAGCCAACTCGGATTCTATACGCGTTTACCCTCCGGTTTTACCAGTTAGGGTTTCATTTTAAATCAGATATTGCTGAAAATTAGGCTAAGTTCATTTGAATGGAATCGATAACACGATACCAGTGGCTGATGTAATTAAAACCAAAGCGGTCGTTTTAGCTTCTCGCAAAGTCAAAGTATTTACCAAAAAGTTTATCTCGCAAAAAACATCTATACGGAAATGAGAAACGTGCGTGTACGCCATTCCCCCCCATTTCAATTCCCGTAGCGGCGCATTGTTCAGCGAGACCATATCTAAAATATACACTGGAAATATTATGTGGTTGAACGCAGTACTTCGTTAGCAGCTTACTCTTTTGTTCTGATGTTCATACACCCGTTCCGGCACCATTTAAGAAAAAAATCGTCTAAAGAACGGCGCGCGCGCGTTTCATATGAATATCATTACGCTGGTTGTTCAGTCACGTTCACGTCGATCCCGGACAAAATAATTCCGTGCCCGACGAATAAAACGATTAATTGACTCGATATTAATTGAATCGACTAAATCGAGTTCACCCGAATTACAACTGCGAGAAAGTCAGTGGTTTGGACATTAAAAATGACGATAGGTAAATTCTCACGTGTGAAATCAGATCGACGGAAACGTGTACGGTATTTTTAATACTGCGCAAGAGGCACATGATATACGTTATACGCCAGTGAGCAAACGAAATGCTAAAATCATGTTCCGTAAACACGAAAAGTGTAATAAGTATGCAATATCATTATCAACGTGTACAATACGCGTACGCGTGTGTGGGTTATATTATATTATTCGCCGTCTCCATATTATAGACTAGTGTTTGTGATTTATTTGGACGACGTGCTCGCATTTTATGTTCAGACCGAGCGCTACCATAAACTGTCTTCGGACTATTGGGTGCGATATCGGAAAAATAAATTGGCGAAATTCCAACGTTATGGATTTCACAACGACAACGGCCGATTGAATTGATAGCGGCATCCGGAGACGGCCATAAAACAATGATGATAACAATAATGATACTAAATGGCGTTCGGTAAATTATTATTATTATTATGTGAATATATAAATATAAATATGTATATAATAGACTTTTGACGTTTATTCGAGTGGAACCCTCTGACCGAATCGATAATTATGTACAGGATTTCGTTTAAACAACAGTGGTTAATCTGTTGTATGGGATGATGGACATCCTCTATGATGAACACGAGGTTGTCAAAGATCTTAAGGGACTGGTAGAGGGATAAGTAGCTGGACGGACGGCGAGAACGGAACCAAAAGGAAGAGCAGAGGACTGAGAGAGATAATGAAGTTGCAGCGGTAGAAACATTACGATATAACAATATCGGCTGCGACGGTCGGATGCTACGAAATGGTTATAAACGAATTAACATAGGCCGATAATTTTGCCGGTGGCACGTCGATAAAGTCGCGTTCGACCACCTGAAACGAGGGACGATGCTTCGACCGTATCGTCTTGGGATGCACCGTTATAGCTACGCGCACGCGTGTATATACGTATATGAGTGTATACGTTTATAGGTGCGCCATATTACACACCAAGTGGAGGGTAACTTTCCCGGTACGGAGCTTACCGGAATTTAATTATAAACAAGAACCCGGCTGAAACTTCACGGATTTCTAACGTAAACGGATTTCGAGGTTTTAGCATAAATATTATCGTTTTGGAAATTGTGCGCTTTCCTTTGACACCGTCGGGGCCTCCGCATTTGCTACGAGCCACATGTATTTCGCACATGAAAATGCGTGGGGATAATGCAGCTGAAAAGTGTGCCTGCACCTGCAGCCTGTCCTTTGCGTAAACACATTTGCGTCAAATGTCACACTCAAAAATAGTCGGTATCACGTGCTACTACAACTGCGTAATTCGGTTATACCCAACCACCTTCTACACCGCTCCATGTTCTTTAAACAAATCTCTAAGAAATCTGCGTGCGTGACCTACTATGATAAGTGGATGATGATGAATATTTATTAAATTACATCAAAACATTGGTAAAAACGAGTGAAATGATGTGCAATAATTTTTTGCATACAATTTTTATCGACTCAATTTCATAATTAATAATAAAAATAATAAATAATCTACATTTACGATTGCAATTGTAAAGTTTTAGTTTTTTCAAGCGTGAAAAATATAGCTCTAAAAATTGTACTCAACACGTTCACACCTATACACCTCAACATTATCATAGTTACAAAAAGTTGGAGTATAACTGTGAGTGTGAAAATGTTTTTGTACAACAGTAATCCATTATACTTTTTCACAATACAAACAGTTATTTTTTTTTTTTTATTATTATTAAGTGGTTTAACCCAATTTTAACAAAAATATTTGATTTTGTACAGTTAATATGATACTGAGTGAGCCAAAGAATGAATTGGTGAATGTTTGCTCTTATCATTACGATCATGAGAAATCAAATGGATTCGATCTAGTTGATACATCAAAAGAGTAATTTTACCAAATTTGCAGTAGTTTTCTTTATCATTGCAAAAGATTAAAAAATGTAAACAAAAATTAGTGAAACCATCCACTTTGATCCACCCGACTTCTTTCACTCGGAATCGTATTTCGAAAATAATGGTAACATTGGTTTCAAGTTTAAATGACCAGTACAAAATCATTCAACACCCGTCTTATAAGTTTAGCCATTTTTATAATTTTATTTATTACTCGAACTGATAATTCGTCTGTTGAGTAGTTCAAATAAATATAATCTATTTATAACTGCAGAAATTACTGCGGTTATATTAAAACGGCTTTATGTAATATATTTTTATCATCGTTAGTAACCACTAGTTATTTTCTAAAATTATACGGGAAAAAAAAATATATAAAGCTTGGTTTCAGCATTAATATTATTACATTTTTATCCGTAAGAATTATGGATCGAAATGCAATACATTATCTAACGTTTAATGGTCACAAAAGATGTTGAGTCACATAATATTTTTAAAACAATAATAATTTGTTACAACTATGAAGAATTCTTGAAAAGAAGTAGTTCAAGGATTCTAATTATCTTTCAAGATTTATTCTATTCATATATAAGTATATTCCTTGATTTTACCAAGTTATCATTTATTAGTATTATATTGTTCAAACCATACGCACGAATCAAGGGAAAACGCATGGAAATGTTTGGGGTGGGGAAGGAGGAAATATATTATTTATAAATAGCATGCTTTATAATATATGTTATGTACACATATACCTGTATATATATATTTATCAAATTATTTGCAAGTCTCATAGAAAACTTAAATAACTATTAAATTCGTAGGTCAGATCATGTTTTTAAAAACATTTTTCTGATAATTGGACCACTTAACTCCTCCTTTTTTAACACTTTATACTATCAACATTGAATATGTTCTCATACTCATGGTAATAATTATTATACTAATTATCGTTCTGTTGTCCTTATTTTATAAATTAAATTTTATCGAAATTCACAATATTTTGTAAAATGAGAGAAATGGAAAAGTAGTAATTTGATTTTATTTTGCAGAATATCCATTTATTCATCATTGGGGCGATTGATAATAAATTCCTCCCTCACCCGTTTAATGATTAATTAATTTATAGTCATGTATCGAACAACGTGAATTTATCACATCCATTACATGGAATTACGTGTTTCGTGAAAAAAAAAAAAACGTTAATTGCATTTTTTGTTTTAGAACACTTCAACTCAATTTTCCATGAACTTCTTTGTATGTAGTAATTATAATTATTGACACTAATGGACATGTCACGTTTTCGTTTCTGGTTTTCAACGATTTTATGTTATACAACATTAAAGTCTTGATTGAATACTGCGTATTTAGTATAATAATAGATGATGCTTACATGTATATACTATATGTAATTGCATTGTTTTACGTGTATAGTGCATCTAAAAGCTTCTTTTACGTAGTATTCATTATTTATACATAGAAATGGAAATTAAAAAATATATATATATTTGATCCTTTAGTACAAAGGTCCTGTTTTATAGACAGTCATCGTTGTATTTAGTGTTATATAAAAGAACATAATGAGATATTAAAAAGTGTTATAAATAAAGATGAACATTATTTATACGTTTTGTGTAGATTTTTGAAGCTTTTGTTCTAAGAAAAGTAGAATCGATGAAAACGTAAAATTAACGGTCAAATATTCAAGACGAGTGGTAAATTATATAGCACTTTTTACAGTTTAATTAAATTTTGCTGATTAACAAACATCAGTAAAATATATGTGAACCTTTTAGCCTTTTTATGCGTTAAATCAAAATGTTTAACTTTACTTGATTAGCATTTACTCTAAATAATATTAAGACTCATTAAGTTTTTGAAATTCAATTCATGTCGACGAACAAATTATATAAAACATATAATTACTAGAGATGTATGTGTGAATGATTCTGAATAATTAATCTGAAAACTACACGAACAAAAAAAAAATCTTGATAGCTCTTAGTTGTGTTTGAATTTCAAACTTTGGTCGTTTTCATTAATATAAATACAATGTTTAGTTGATTCTAATTACAGAGTAAGGACGATTGTTGCCAACTGTGTAACAGAAGAATAATGTGGTTTGATGTGAATACAATGTTTGAATCTTTCAACTAAATGAATGTCTGGAATACTGTTTCAAAGAATAACATATCTTTATACTCATCGCATTTTGAACAATGCACCTCAGATTTTAAAAGAACATTTGTCATCTCTATCTATTTATGTAAATGGATTTTTGTCTGTTTGTTTTTCTTTTATGCATTCCTAAATGGCTAGACCGATTGCGATGAAATTTGGTACACTGACATATTAGACCTATGGAAAAAAGATAAATTAAGTTAAAAATTGATCGGCCAAACCCCGGAAAGGGTTCAAACAGATATTTTGAGATTTATAATGGAAATTTTTGTTTATAGATGGATGCAATTAGGTTCAATAAAAATAATAATTAATGTAAAAGAAATTATTTTTCCTGTATTCGTTATTAATATTTTTTATTATTTATATATAATATAGATATAATAAAATATATATTATATTATATTAATTTATATATATATATATATATATATGTTACGCGCAAAGTATACAATTTGGGCATTTTATACATTGTCCGGACAGTATATAAAATGCCCTTCATATATTGGGTAATATAGATAATGGATGAAATGATTTAATGAAGTATGATAAATCGTAAAACATAGTTAAAATAAAGTCAAATTATTATCTGTAACTAGTTTGTTTGTTCTTATCGTATTTTTACAATGGGAATGTCTGCTTATCTACATTATACGTGTTTACGTGACATAATATATTATTACTATATTTACTGATTTATAAATTATATTATAAGTAGTTGTAGTGATTATCGTGGAGTCAGCCTTTTACCTATTCTCAAAAATGAACTATTTAGTAACCGCGAATCGTATTTACAGTGCAGGTTAATTCATTCAGTGCGTACCTAACTACTTATTCAAATATGGAAAAGTTTAATGAAGATTTCAACAATTTATTAAAAAAAAAAAAGTTCAAATAATTCATTTTTTACCAAGTTAAAATATGATCAATTAATTTTACATATAAATCAATTAAAAAACAATTCAAAGAAAAAGGAACCGAATGATTATAAACTATTAAAAAAATATAACGTGGTAAAAGTTTCTGATTTTAACAAGTATTGATTAACAAGATTGTACCAGTATCTGAAAACAACGAAATTAAATATTACGTATATAATGAAGAGTTATTTGATGTTATACATAATGTTCATTTATCGATTAGACATGGTGGACGAAACAGGATGGAACACGAAGTAAATACAAAATATAAAAATATCACCAAATATGATTATGCTATACTTAATTAGTTGCGAATCGTGTAAAAAAAAAGGAAGCACAGCCAAGAAAGGATTTGTGATGCAATTAATTATATCTACTGAGATGAATTAATCAATAATATAAATACATGTCATTATTCATTTATTTATCATATTTGATTAAATCATATCATCTGTTATCTATATTGCCCTATATACGAAGGGCATTTTATATATTGTCCGGACAATGTATAAAATGCCTAAATTGTATGCTTTGCCTGTAACATATATATATATATATATATATTATCTATTTATATGTATAAAAATATACTGCTAAAAATATAGCATAATCACGGACAATAAATTTAACACAAATTGAAACATATAAAAGGTAGGATTTTTAACGGGTTACAAAGTGTACGGATTTACACATTATGTACAGATGATTAGATTTTAGTAAATTGAAACCAGAAGAGAACGCATAATGCTCAAATGTAAAACGTTATTTTTACATTTCATTAGCACAATAAAACTTTCGTACTAAAGACCTGTTCGTACTTAATTGTTATTGTGGTTTGTTAATGTTGTTGTTCGAGTTGAAGGAAAAACAAAAGGAAATTACGGAGACGGGCTCATCAGTAGTAAATCATCTTAAGTATCGCTTATATTATATATCGCTTATATATGATTTATCTGTGATAAAAACGTATATTATAATATCCAACGTCTGTTTTGATGCAGTCCGGCATAGTATATCCGTTCGTTCGTAACGCATTTTTCTGTGTTTCAAGTTGAACCGACCGTTCACAATACGACCAACTCGTCCAATCCATTCTAAACGGTTTTCATCTGATAAGCACCACGTTATGGACTCAACATCGATAAAACGCGCACCGTCGTACTGCAGGATGCGGTGACATGGGCACCGACGAGAAGTCGATAGCGCATCTCTGATTGTAATTATAACGTTTTATTGAACAAACCGCGCACACTCCGCGTTCGTTTTCCGTAGCTTTGCGTGCAATACATGTTGCATTACCGGAGCATCGTATTGTTTCGCTCACACAGATCTGATTTCACAATCTCCAAGATACGACATAACCTGTGAGCGTGCAAGTATATACGTGACAAGGAATAATTTGGAGTGCGTACAAAAGCTGCCAACTGGTATCGGGGTTATTGAAAACTACTACCCAATAACAAAGCGTTTCCCGACTGATGCTTCCATGTTATTATGATGTCCCGTGGCTACGATATCGTTCCGTGATTGTATCGAAAACTCTTTTGAAGAGAAAAAACCAATTCTCTCCATGAGGATTCGACGTTTCGACAGTTTAGTTGTTCGCATTCAATAAGGAAAATGTCGAAGAAGGATATTCGACGAAACAGTCTTCATTGTTTTCTTCTTCTTCATTATTATTTTTTTTTTTTCTTGAGTACATTGAATAAAATATCCAATCTACGTTCCTTTTGTTTGAAAACACAAGTTAAAACACGTTCATACTCGGGTTTTTAAAAATATAAAAATCATTTACGTGATAGTTACTGAAAACAAAGATATTTTTTTAACTTTCAATATTATTATTTGGTGTGTATAGACAGAAAGAAAATAATACAAGACTATACGTTTTGTTTTCGGCCCGAAAGTACCCAACTACTTAAAGAACGATTTTCATTGTGTATGCGTCGTCGTCACGAAGCTATTGCATTTTGTCAGCCGGTCATCGTTTGGCACTCGTTTTCAGCGGGGCTCCCACGATAGGATGGTATTGATTTCAATAGTTTATGTCCAAACGTCATGATAGGAAATCTATTTTTATTCGCCGCAAACCGTAACATCGGGAGAGCATGATTGAATATATTTATATGTGTAGTGCACAATATCAATAATTTAAAACCGAATGCGGATGACGATCCGAGATTCTAAAGGACAACAGCGAAAACGGCAACACTGACGGTAACTCATTAAGTTCAACTGCTTGACCGGCAGCATTTACGATTGAGGGTGGAGCATCTATTCGAGCTGTACCCGATGATCAAAGGTCCATCGACGGACGGAAAGGCGAATCACGTACCGACTAGGTTTTTTTACGGTGAAGTCTGCCGGATTTACGGTTAGGTTTTCACCCAAATCGTGCTATCGATTGTAAAACCACTCGTGTGACGTGAATATGACTGGCACGCCGATCGGTGGCATTTAGTTCGATCGATTCGAACGGGGCAAGTGCAGCTGTAATACGATTTGCTCCGAGTTTATTGTTCCGTTCCATTATTCTTTGGATCGCGATGGAAATTAATTTTCTCGCTTTATGTTAATATTCAAATGTGTATAATGCGCGTTTTTAGTGGATTATAGCTTCATGAATATTTTTTAATGAAGAAAAACGATTCCGTTGTGGACTACGGCGGTGGGGAGACGTATATTTTTTATGTTTTCTCGTTATTTCTGCGCGAAAAATAAAAAAATAATAAAAAATGAACAAGAAAAAAGGGCAACGTCGATATTATTATTGTCCTGTAATTGAATATCGCAAAAAAAAAAAAAAAAAGAAGAAACGAAAAAAGGAATTCTCTAATGGCCAAAATCATTAAGTCTCAAGCTATCGGGATTGGATACTGGACTTTGAGCAATAGAATTATTTAATAAACCCGGGGAAGTTGAAAAATGCTTTCATTCGGATTAAAAAGAAGTAAGAAATAAAAAGAGGAAAATAAAGAGAAATACGTTTACTTACCATTATTATACTTTCGGTTTGCACACAAACATGCAACGGCCGGATGTCGTTATCGACTCGAAGTAATCCGTTTGCAACAAATAATTATGTGGTCAGATCCAGATCTAGCTTCGACTGCATAGATTTTCAAATTTCTATCGAAATATCATATCCGATGTGATCAACACAAAGTGGATGATTTGTCGTTAACGCCAACGCGAACTGATGGTGATATTGAGATTCATTATGATTATAGAGGTTCAACGTCAAGCATACGTAATGCAAACGTTCAATGTTAATATTGTAATACCAAGTTCTACAAATGCATATTATTAAAAAAATAAATCGGCAAGACGGCGTAATGTATAGGCAATAGTTGTACTTATCCGTGCTGGTGGACGAATGTAGGTAGATTTTTAACATTTTAACCAACGTTGCATAAATTAATAATTCAATTCTCGGACAACGTGTATTACGTTTCTCGGTTTACGATCAATAACGACATAACTAGTACTAATTTATCCGCATTTTTGCGTCCATTTTCCATAGCTACGAATAGTAAATGACTATGGTTGCACGACTTAACCAGTGATAATAAAACTTCTTTCTTCGGCAGGTCACATTGGTAAACAATTATGTTAGAGCGGCCCACCAAATTTAAAAGTACGAATAATATCAATATTAATCTAATCGTGTTATTTTGTTACACATAGAAAGTATGCAATGTACATGTAGGTATATGTTGAGTTTGTTTTCAAATATTTTATTGACTACTGAAAATATTACAAATATAGGTAATGTACAAGATGTAGGTACATATTAATTTAATCAGTATGCTCTTTCAATTACACGGGTTATATCACGAAATTTATATTTGAAAATGCTCGAAAATAAAATTATTAAATTTAAAAAAAAAATGTATTTTGTAATAATTAATTTTTTAAATTTTAATTAATTTTTCTTATATTAAGTTTCATTTAAAGAAAAAAAAAATGTAACTGGCTACATTGATTACCTTCGATGGCCACATCTGGCCCACGGGCCGCGGGTTGGGGCACCGCTGGTCTAAAAGCTTAATGTTCCGGATGTTCACAACCACGGCACGACCAGCCGTGTTTGACGAGGACACGTGCGAAATGGGGTTTTCGTAAGTCTTCCCGGTTGTTTAAAAATCTTTACAAAAACCGTCAGTCATTCACGCGCGCATCACCACGGATATTCGAAGGAACAAATATCCCCGTGGGTGTTCAATAAGAAATGGATAAACATCGATCGAAACCATAGAGTAGTTTATTTTCAAAATACACTCACGTAGAATAAACATATTTCACACAAAGGAAACGACGGACATTTTACCCGGTATCGCTTGTAATGCGGTACACAAATCAAATTTTCTTTTTTAGTCTAACGGTCGGAACCAAATCGTACGCCGCGCAACGTATTTTTCACAACCATCGACCGGACGAGTAATCGCGTTTTTCGTCAAGACTTTAAAAACTACATTTTGTAATTTCAAGTACCAGAAGCATTATTTTAAAACGATAAATGCCTACTCGATTGGCAGACACTACGAAGGTTCTTTGATATTTAATTTTTTTTCCCACGCCATATTTTGAAACTGTGTTAGTTATAACTGATTATTGATGCAGTTGATCAATTCATTTTCTTAAAACTCAAATGCATGATCGATAAAAAAATCTTCTGTACCGCAGAAATATATAAATATGATTATTTTACTTAACACAGTATCATAATACTATATTTTATGATATCATGATTATACGTACGGAAACTTTTGTGGTAATAGCATATACCTAGCAGAAAAACAAATGTGATAATTATTTTTATATTATTATAGAACCAACCAAATCTTCATTTAGCTCCAAGCACAAAAGCCATTTTTGGTGAAATTTAATCAATGACGGATTGGGATTTAAAAAAATCAAATTAGGAATAATTTATTTTATTATACTCTCACTAATTTGATACTTGCATCATGATAAAATACAAATCGATATTGACAAGCATAATATCAAGTAGTTATATGAATTAAAAAATATGAACAGTAAAATTCGGAATTTAATTTTATAGAGTAATATTTATAGATATAGTTGAAACAATCAATTAAGCTGAACATCAATCAATAATGATGTATCAAAAAATATTTTAAGTTACTATAAATATCAAAATATATAGAATTAAAAACTGTACAAACATTTATAATACAATTTATTAATTACGAAAATTATTTTTACAGTTTTGTGATTAAAATGTATGATTAGAATCATCGGTTAATACACTGAACAGTTATTTTTAAATAATACTTAAACAAACAATTACATTTTTTCACATAACAGAACATCAAGGCATCCACGGTATAATTATTATATTAGTATTACATATATGAGAGGAAAATTGTTATGCAATGACAATTATGATTTCGAAAATTAAAATATTTCACCTAGAATGATTCATAAAGAAAACATAGGTTAAATATCCGAATTTCAGGAATCATATATTTTATTTTTTTTTTCGGTTTTTTATTAAACCGACAATGTGCATAAAAAATTATGTTTACGAGGGAAAACTGATAAAAACGTACAATTTCATTTTTTTTTCAAAGAAAATCCATTGGAACAAACTCGAATATTTTCTACACATGGTTGTGATATCAAGCGGTGCATGGTCTTCAACAAATAGAATATAATAGTAGATAGTTCTAGTTTTTGAGAGTGTGTAAAATCTGCATTATAACGAAATCATGTCCTACGGAGTCGAATGTGGATTCCACATTGTGAAAACTCACGAAAATCGAAATGAATATTTCAACAATTTATTTGGGCTTCGGATACTTGTACACAGTTATATCACGTATTTGTGATAGGATACAAATATTTACAAGTCGATTGCCGTGTTTGACCGACTAACGGTTAGAAACAAATATACACTATAAACATAATTATGACTCCGTTGGATTTAGAATATTTACCGTCTCATCAGAAAGGTGATTAACAATTGTTATTTGGATTCGGATACCATTGGTACACTTAGGAAAATATCTATAATCAGAAAATCTCATTAAACCTCATTCACCATTTTCGATATCACACGATATATTATATAGATTATATTATCCGTATAAATGTCAAAATTATTTTTCCCTGTACGCAATATTCGTATGATTAACATTATTGTTATTTAGTCTGTTACCAAAATGATGGCCGAAGTAAGTAAATGAACAAGGCCAAGTGAATGAATCACAAAATCTGATATACTTAAACTTTCAGTAAAACCCATTTTTAGTACCATTTATAGTCGTCAAAAACTGTCCATACATATATAAAAGGTTGAGTTTGAAATAATTTCAGAACGTTTCGTACAGTGACGTCAATCAAAAACTTTTCAAACAACAGAAATCTTCAAATAGGTGTTTTCAACTCATGTATTATTGTTGATTCACTCATTTCTACTTCGTTTCGCCTTCCGTTTAATATGATCAGACATTATGTGATCTAAAAGCTCGGTTTCCACGTGGATTATTTAAGCTTAACATCAATGCATGCCTATGGGATTTATAGTGATTTCAGTTTTTTTATTTTATAGAAGTGTCAATAAGTCAAGATATTTCACTTTTTTTTTTTTTTTTTTTGATAAACTTTGTTGAATTTTTATGGATAGCGAAAGACTTTTTTTTCTCTAATGTAGGTTTGTTGTTAACTCTTCATCTACTTTATATCGTGCTAAATCCTATTTCGCTTTCAGTTCCTACGTTTTCCCGGATTTAGAGAGTTTACATTGCGTTGTATTCGCATGCCGCATTATTACTATTATAATTTGGGGCCCTTCGCTCCCTGTGCGTTCATCCCTTAATCTAATGAGCACCATTATGGTAACCTTTACATACTCGTATGTTACAACATTTACGTAAGTTACATCCAGATCAAATATAACGTTTTTGATAATGGCTTAACTGATTTATTTATATTATTATTTAAACTTGTATGATTTAATTATTACAATTTTTGATTTCTAATATTGCCTTATTATTCTAGTAAAATATTTGAGCGTAACGCATAACAGTAAATCACGCAGAAATTAACGTATGCTAATTACACTTTTAAAATCGGAGTACTTATATATGTTAAAAAAAAAAAATCTAAATCGTTATCATGATAATATCTCGCTAAAATATACAATTTTAAATCGTATTTCAAGTATAGTTTTTCTTTCAAATTTCTATCGAAAGTTATATCTAAGAATGTCTAAGAATATGAAAGACGATTTTCCTTTAGAAATTCGCATTTCTGTGTGTTGTTTAGTGTTTGATTACTTGCCACCGTCATTAAGTTTAAATCGTTATTTATAATGGAAATAAGTCCAAAATAAAGGCAAAGATGGTGAAAACAATGTAGCCGCATTGACGTAGAATATCTAAAGTTGCAGAATTCAGTTGAGATCAGGAAACCGAAAAAAATGTATGTCTACCATGATAGAAATAATGAGCTTATGTATTTGACTTGGAAGTTAAATGGTGAAAGAGATGTCTTTAACATAAATTTTCAGAAGGAAGATTATTCTCATTATAATGTGACAAAATCAAGAAATCAATTGTTTACCAGTGACATTTTACAGGGTTTCGCGAAGTATCTGAACTTCCTAAAGAGTTTCACGTAACATCTCATTAAATCGAACATTTGATATACTTTGTATGAATTAAATTTTAAAGGTTCAGTCGTTTCAACGTAAAATCCACTGCGTGGTTTTAGATAGAATTTCGGAAAATAATTCTACTCGATTTTCAAAACGTTTGCATTGAGTACTGGGCCGTGGTTTGAACTTAATAGGTTGACAAATTGGACGTCGGGGAAGGAAACGGTGAACAGTGAACATGGTTTTTGCCGTTATTAATATTATTATAACTTTTATCATTAATAATATGTAGCATAAAACGTATATAATACATACGTTACCGTAACAGTCGTGAATGACAAACGTGTGTGTATACGAACGATGGACGCGTTGCACACGGATGTAATGTATACGCGCCGTCAGCATGAGTGTATACTGTTATTAGAACAATTTCGTTTCAGCCTAAGCGGGTTACTGTTATCTCATACTGACGGTCTCCTTTCCAACCGTTTCAGTCGTCACGTCATTTCCGAATTCTTCACGGCTTTCGAACTAACGCGTACAGCATGAACACGCGCGAATAACACGTATGAGCGTAGTCGAGACGCGACCGCGGGTGTTTTCGAAATCGAGTGCCCCTACATTCCGGCTTCCCGAGATCCTTACACATGGTATTCGCAAAGACTCCACGTATAAAAAATGATTTACAACAACACGGCTACCGTCCGTCCGAAATCCTTGTGTCGTCCCAGGGCGCAGTGGCTTTAAACGGATCGATACGTCCGATCAGTGCCGCGGTGCAGGACCGGTAAAACCTCGTGCACGGCCGACCGATTTAATTGATATTCCGCGGCGAGTACGCGCGTTGAACGGACGAACCGCAAATGCGATTGCCGATAATTTGGTACGGAAATACGTGTTTTTAGCTCGTCATCTGCCCACCCAGGTACGCACACCCGGTACAAGAATACGTATTTACCGATCCGATGGGCCGAAATCGTGGAATCAGCCGCGGTCCACTGGTTCAGCATGGCTCGCAATTAATACTGTGTAAATAAACGTAAATAGACACGAGCGTAACGTCGTCGGCGGTACGCGTATGGCGTGTATCCCAGGGTCACCATACTTTCCAGTGAAAAAGAGATTATCCATTTTTTTTTATCATAATGTCCCGCTGTCCTAACAAACTTAAAACGGGACGCTTTTCATCCCGTTTTTAGAATACATTCCCTCATTTCAATCCCGTTATTTCCATAAAAATTGTGAACCGAGAGTAAACGAAAAAAATTTACGTATAAAACAAAATATTTGTATACTTAAATAAATTTAAAATTCAATTATGTCATATAGTGTATATATTTGGGGCGGCCAAACTTTTTTGGGCCACGATCTACTAAAAATATACTTCACCTTTGAAGATCGACATTTTAGGAATTTTTTTTTATAAACCAGAACAAAAGATAAAAACTATATAGATAAAATTTATCAACGATTTTTTCATAACCACCACTATTAATTTTCGTGCACGTGGCCTAAAAATAAATTCTTACATGATCGACTCTGAAATCGTCCGTGATCGATCGTTTGGCCACCCCTAGTATATATGTACATCAAACTCATGTGCGAGGCTTATACAGGGCGGCCAAGAAAAGGCGGACACATTTCAAAACTCTGTCAAATTGTTAAATTGAGAGCGATTGAGAGTGGCGTCTGGTGGACCATCGTGGACTCTGCAAAACGGATGCTCTTACGCGGTCAAAATTTTCAGGCGTAACTACTAATGGTGTAAGATCGAATTTTTTCTTTTCCGCCACACTACCATGAGTACGAAAATTGTTCACTCACCACAAAATTGTGTTACGCGCTGGAAGAATTTCACGCACATCAAGTTCAAACCAACAACGAAAAACATATCGCGTGAAAATATTTGACTCGCCATTTCGAATAAATTCGGAAACAGTAAAAATACGATGCTCAATGCTCCAGTTTTCTATGGCTACTAAAATTACATTCCCGTGTTAAAAGATTAGAGTGCCAGCAAAATTGGGAGACCACCACCTTCCCAGTAATATCAATATCAAAAACATTCGTTTCCCACTGACCATCCTGTATATATAATATACTCGTAGAAGTTAAAAAAAAATGTAATTATTTTTTTAGAGAAAAATTTTTTTTACGCGTGCTGTGCGAGCTGTGCTAAAAATATATTTACCATCGCCATTATCATTTATCGAATTCCGATTGTGAATACCTTCGGCGGTTAGGTAAATTAATACGGTAAATAATACGATTTTCATTAACTCAAGATTACAAAAATACACTTTCGTTTTAATTGCATTACGAATTCAGAGAGTTTTATGTGCATTTAATTTGTAATGGATTACAGCATTTGAGCTGGGATGGGAAAACGTCAATAAAGTCTAGACCCCGTAAACCCATGTCTACTTGTAGACTTGATCACATAGCATACGAGTCATACAATTGCGCGTATCAAAAGAAGAAAAACTATACTCCACAGCGATACGTCAAGCTATTTCTTATTTGTACTCCGAAATTTCAGTTAAAAAAAAAATATATATATTTTATTTTGCTTCCACGAAAACCGTCTTAAACATTTATTTCACTAAAAATCATTTTTTTCTTCTCGTAAAACTATGTCAATTCAAAAATCTAAAAAAAAATGTAACTTATTCTAATGCGGATAAAAAAAAATGTTCGACTTCTCTTCTAGGTTTTGGGAAAGAAACAAAAACTATAAATATGTATTTATAATGTTTATGGGTATTGTGAGCCAAGATTAAGCATGATTATTTCCTAACGTGAATGATTACTGAAACTGGGGAAAATTAGGATCAAACATTTGGTGTATGTTTGATCACCATTTTTTGTTTACATTATTAATGTTTTTTTAATTATAAATAAAACATGTTTAATTACGTTTACTATGAAATATATATATATTATTATTATTATTAGATATATATTATATCTATGTATCTATATATAATATATATATATATATATATATATATAGTATTTTTATTGCATACATGGTATTTTTGCTATAAAATTCGTAAAATCGCTATGAATTTACGAATTTATTCGTATAATATTCGTTTACAACCATGATTGAAGTATAAATATATTGTGTACAAATCTGGCGATAGACTTAATTATTATGACTTTAATAATATTATTTATTTTTATTTAAAGAAAAATAATTAATTTGTCAACCTAACATTAAATTTTAATTAAAAAAAAAAAAATCTTTTCTTCAAACCGGATTTATCGTAAAAAAAAATATTTTCAAGACTGATTACGAAATCAAGCTTTATATTCGGAATGATTTATAAAACTGAAATAATCAATTAATTGATATAATTTAATAATTAAAAGCAAAAAAATTTTCTTCCATAAGTGGAAATACTATAAATTATGATAATACTACATGCTACTAGGCTGTACTTGTTTATTTTATAATAGTGAAAATCAAGGCGTTAGAATTACTTATTACTTGATCTTACAGGCGTCGACTGTACAGGATTAAAAAAAAAAAAAAAACTAAGGTGTTTCATACTTATGCACAACTGATCAATATGATAAAAATTAACGGGAAAAACTATAATGTGTCTTAGACAATATATAGTGTCACTTTATTTCAAATATATATTATTCATGTAATACATAATCTATAATTTTAGATATTAGATCTTATTATGATGTTTGATCGTAAAGGATTGAGATTATCATTACCTACTGAAATTCATCGGTAAAAAATTAAATTAATTACTTTTATTTTATTTAAAAAGTCAATTTTAATTTTATTTAGGTAACCCAAAAACTATTATAATACACTAATATGTACGTAAAACTAGCATAGATTTATCCGATTTCCTTACATGTATAAATGTTTCTAAAACTAGAGACTACCCAAATATTTTGTATCAGACCTAAAACTTAAAAAATATAATAATATATAAACTAAATAAACTTTGGAATACATTTTAAGCATTTGTAGAAAAAAAAGTGTACTACATATACTAATCCGTAGGAAACATTATTTATTATATTATAGCACTATAATATTTAAAAGTACTATTGATATTATGACCATATAAATAACATTTATAATAACTAAAGAACTTTTTTTTTTTAATTAATATATAAAAAAATAAAAAATATTGAAATTTACAAATATTAAGTGGCAATGTAAAATAAAAATGATGAATTATATTAAATGTTATGATAATAATGACAATTTTAATTTAATATTTTTTACTTATTATAAATATAAAGTTTATTTGCAATTATATGTAATTATTATTCCTTATAATGATCATTATATGTAATAATATTTTTAAAATCGAAATCGTAAATTTATTAAATGTAAGTTTAAACTAATTCCACTACATTTTTCAGTTTTTAAAATTTGTTATTTGAAAAAATATTTTTTTTTTTAAATTTGTAAACAAAATGTTAGTATGTTCCAATAATTAATAATATATTATTTTGAAATCATAAGAATAATTTGTAAGATAATGCAAACCAATTTTGTTTTATTGATTTTATAATCATTTTAAGAAAAAATATTCATTATGAAAGGTAATGATATCTTAAGATCATATGGCAATTGGAATTAAGACCTGTCTATTTTTTTTGACTGACAATCATAAATGTTTTCCATTTTCAGAAAATTGACTAGATCATCCCAAAATGCACTTGTAAAATAACACCTGTGTTCGATTTCAAATTTACTCAAGTTATATTCAAAACATTCAGAATAATGTTTTCGACCAAAAAAATGGTTTTTAAAATAAATAAACAACATATCTAAAAAATAAACAACATTTTGAGTAGTCACAAATTATTTCCTTTTTGTAACATTATTGAAATATTTTGTTTAATAATATTATATTATTATTTAATAAAACGTGAACATATCAGTGAGACTAAGTTATCGCTTCCTTAACCCAGCGTTAGTCGTGATATGGTCAAAATGATGGCACTTTTTTTTACATGTTTAATAAAATATTTGTTTTATATTTTAACCATTGATACTCGGTATACCTTTCAATAATGTTATTAAAAATGATATTATAATATTCCAAGTATATTTAATTTCATATATATATATATATATATATATATATATATAAAGTAAGATAAATGTGATATATCATTAATTGCGGTCATTTCGACCAAATCGCGACTAATGATGTTATTATTGTTATTATTACGACTAATATTGCTGGTTAGGTTATTATTAGACTAACATTTCCGGACTTTATTTATATTATTATTTATATTATTTATTAATTTCAGTTACTCATACATACATTATATGCAGTATAAAAATTTAATTAAAACTCGTACATTGCCTTTTAAATTAGGTACCTAATTTATATGTAAGGTATTAAGGTTGTATGAAAATTGATTTGTCTTAATAAAATTACTAAACGTGTAAGAAACAACGTTTTTTATAATTATATTCTAGAAAATTATAACGCGGTTAAAAGGACCGCGGTGCGATGAACGACATAATATACACTAGCGCGACTAACGCCGGGTTAATATCCAACCAAATAATTACGTCGAATGTAATTTATATCATATAGGTTTTGTGAATATTATCATAACAACGTTATGATAATTCACGTCGAGGGTGTGGCATTTATTAACGTTTTCGGATCATTATGAATAAATAATTAAATTTAGTCAAGCTTATAACGTCAGCAATGTTATAACATAAAGGTTCGACCCATCTTCATCAGTTGGCCAACAACGCTACTAATGTCAAATTTATTCAGAAATTCTTGAGCAGTAAAAGGCAGTCGGAAAAAAAACGTTATTTTTAATTATTATTTTTTTTAAGCCGACTGGAGTCGATCTTGTAGTGGAATACATTAACAGCAAAAAATGTCACAGTTACTCCATGTAGTGTATTTTTCAACCGGTCACTAAATCACATGGGACCGACAAACGTCCGAAGTCTTTTGGACCGAAATTACTTCCTGAATATCATCAAATATAAACATTAGGACAAAGCAATAGAACTTACTAGTGATTTATTATAGAGAACATGTTTTTTTTTTTTTATCCCTAATTTTCCTCTTCGCTTTTCAGATTTATTGATTAGATTGGATAATTTTTTTTTCTGGTTCTCATGAATAAAAACCGAAAAAAATCGTCGTTTCACGAAAATACCCATTCTGCGCGAGTGTGTTTACAATGCCACGACATGAAACATAACGACGGTTAAAATGGTTTTTTGGTCATTTCTGAATATTGCAGTATTACATGTATTTAAAATTGGGTTAACGACGATAACTCAAAAATGTTCTTCTTTATGGTATTTTACGTATTATTGATCAACTATTATTTTTCAATAAAGGGTGTATTTACTGGAATATCAACTCTGAAGGAATCTTTGTTTTTGAATCCAGTTTTGTTGTTGTGTGTTCTCTGGAAAATAACGTTCAAAAATAATTTTAAAGTTTGATAAGTGGACAATGAACATTTTTTTGATGATATCTTTTAAGTTCACATAGTAAAAAAGTCATTAAAAGTAACTTCTACAATCTTAGTTATTCATGAAAATAATTTCCTCTTAAACGTCATAATTTTATCAAGAAGCTATGTGGATATAATTTTCTTGTGACCATTTTTTTAAAAGCTTTGAAAAAATATCGAAAACATTTGACAGATCCATAAAATAATCGGTTTCTTCATTTTTTTAAAGTGCTTAGTGTGATCTAAAAAAAAGTTCTTGCAGTTATTTTCTAATCTCAAATACCTTTGCCACTACATTTTCACATAAAAGCTATCGGTAATTGCAACATTAAATAGAAAATAATGTTCAGCTCTCATATCAAACAACATTGTTCGGAACATCTGGATTTCCACAGACCACGGAGTTTTGATAAAATGTATCGATTTTAATTTTGTAATACCTGAACAAAAGCTAGACTGGTAGATTTTGGGGCAAAAGGCTTCCTGTACATTAAACAACGAGTCCATACAGCACGTGAATTTTTTTTTTTTATCGAGGGCTTGAAATCTGTTGTAACATCCTGCCATACAAAGTTAATATTAGAGATGATATAGGTGATGATAGTAATGACTAAATTATCAAGAAACAAAAATTAAAATTGGCCTGTGTGTTTTGTTAAGGCTTCAGTAATCGCTAAAATTATTAAAAACTATATTTATATTGTTGCATATATTGATTCTATTTCATTAATTTTAGTTTGCTATCCTTTAATGTAGTCCCCTTATCTGACTCCCGCAACACCCTTGCCAATTGTGACACACAGTTTGAAAACCTATTATGTAACCATTAAATGTAAGTACTTGTCAATAAATTTATTATGTATTCTAAACGCAGTTACATGGCAGTCCGTCATGGAAAATTGAAAATGTCACGTGTGCCTAAATAATTGTGTTTGAAAAATAAGTTTTACCATTCCGATCATGAAGTGTTACAACTATACTTTGTATAAACTGGAATCTCATTGTATAGAATTAAATGTTATCGCAGATTTCTCGGATTTAAATTTTCGTCCGAACAACGAAACACGTGCCATTGCACGCATTTTACATAGGAGATGTTTAAGATATTACGTGACACGTGTTACGTTGTTCCGCGAATCGAATAAGTTTCAGCCTATTTTTAAATAATATTTCAACGTGATGGTCATCATATTCATTCAATTGTGCTCGTGTATTCTAACGAAAGACGTGACTTTCCGGTACTGGCGTTTGTCCCGTTGTTTGGCCGATATCTTCAACTACGTATCGTATACTAGTGGGCATATTTTTAACAGTATTACAATAGTATACGACGAACGAATGAATATCAACCATAAGTCAAACCCTATGGAATGCATCATACAGAACAAAAATAAAAATTAAAATTAAAAAAAACAATTTATTAACAATCGGGAATCAACTAACATACATTTTGGCGTCTGATTAATAAAACAATAAAATAAAAAAGAATTTTAAGGTCGCAGTTTAGAGATAACAAAAAAAAAAAATAAAAAAATAGTAATGATAAAAGTATCAAGCGGGTTCACAGTATTGTATACGATAATTCACATGTCCGCATTTATCATCCGTAAAATGAACGATAAAACAACATTATCAGCTGCAATGGCAATGTAATATGTGAGAATATCAAATGGGGTGAAAAAAAAAGTAAAACGGAATGGAGGACGGTGAGTGGCCGATTTTACCACTGCGTGGGTCATTAGTGCACGGCATTTCGTTGATTAGAGAGTGATTGAGTGAATTCTAGTAGTTAGGCATGGTGAGTGTCAGATCGTGACTATGACTTATGACGCCAATTTGACTTGGTCAACGATCACGCGAGCAGATATCAAATCGACCATTAACAGACACGTAAATGGCGGTGGGTAATCATATATATGGTATATACTCGTATATCGTTAGAGAAAAGGTCTCGCCGGCGATCATTTTTTACGAGTGTAATGTCACGTGTTTTGTTTTATTTTCACATCGTGCCGGTGGCAGACCTTTATCGAACGGTTTGTACACCAATGCTAAGGATGAATTTGGACATTAACTATAAAATGTAAGCATCATCGGCATTTAACTTTATTTAAGTAAAGAAGTAAAGAAGTAAAGAATTTGATTTAAAAAAAATATTTTGCTATATCCTAAACTAATATAATTTCAACGGTAAAATATGCCATACCTACATAGGTAGTTATTTCAAAAACAGATGAAACTACCTAAATAAATTTTATTGAAACAAAAAACTAATGTAATAAAACCAAGACTCAATGCGATTAATATTACGCATTATATTGTTACGAAGACTGAAAATTAATAACTCTGCTATAGAAAATAATAGATCAATGGTAATTATTTTTCGTTTTATATATTCCTATAAAATACATAGTATAGAAACACGTTATCAATAATTTTTTCATTATTTAAGTAATTTTTTTTATTAATACACATCTTATACACTTATTATTTATCTAACATCTTATTTAACTAATAATATACTATACAAATATTAAATATTTTTTACTTGTAACTAGATAATTTTTAACTAAATATGTTTTAATTCATTTTAGAAGTAGAACTATTTTTAGTTGTATATCTTTAAACAAATATATACAAATATATATATATATATATATATATATATATATATATATATATATATATATATATTGTATTTGAATACAATAAACTATAATTATCAAGTATACTGCAGTTACTTATTGTTCTCTGTAAAATTAATGCATTGATAATTTACTAGTAAATAAAGGAATTATGACAATTCCTTAAATAATAGAAAAATTATCATTAAAGTTTATTGTTTTCTGACTTATATTGTTGTGAAAAATATAAAATGCGAAATTCTGTGTGCTTATGATTAATAATATGTTATTGGTTTTGTGTTCATGGATTATAGTTGAAAAATACACTTATAATAATTTATACTGTAGGTTTCTTTCAATTAGAAATGCCCATTAGATGTTTTTCTATACCGGACAGTACGCTCTTGAAAGTTTGAATAAATAATATGACATTTTATGATTTCGATGTGAACATCTTACCATGCGTCATTTGAGTGCAAATATTTCACAAATGACTAAAAATTACTAACCTTGCACAATAAAATGTTCGGAATTCAAAAGTGGTAAATGCATAAGTTATGATTTTTTTAAATTTGTCTATCATATTTATTTCTGTATTTAGGTTCCGTATGAGTTCAAGACTACAGCTTGAGTATTTATATAGTTTTTTTTGGGTCGCAGTTGTATTTATTTTTTACGACATTTTTTTACGTTGTCATCAAATTTACCTTCTTAAATTTTAGGCTAAAACTCGTTTGCACACATTTACCTTATTTACAACTAATTTGCACAAAAATACACCACTCGATTTTGCACATATATTTTGGCTACCTGTGACGAAAATCCCTAGTTCCAGAACTCGATTGCTTATTATCATTGATTATGATAGTTGGTTACTTTTATTATTTTTTTTTGCTTTTTTCGTATTAAAAATAACACCCACGGGACATTTTTTATTAGTGCATTTAAAATGTGAACATTCACGCATTGAAACACGGTATTCACTAAATTTATAATTATCAATATTAAAATATCGTTTTCCTTACAAATATTTTAATATAAATATATTCGAAATTTCTACGCCATATTAAAGTTTACGTTGCCAACACACTAGTCAACAATGTATCGTCCATATCCATAGTCTATACCTACTTAAGCTTTAGTAAAAGTTGTTTGGAAAATCCAAATTTATATAATCTACAGTCTACTCAGTCGATTATACGGAATATTAAGATATTATATTTGATAATTTAAATTGCAGTCTGTGACGATATATGTATACACGTGTCATGTGTGTGAATGTGTCGTTATAAACAAACAATCTATTTTTAGGTAAATGACTGATTTCATTGTGCGCAAACGAGTCGTGGGTTTTCAGGTAAAAAATGTTGAATGTGCGCAAACGAATTGCAGCGAAATTTTAACGATACGGAAGACGGTATAAAGGTTGAAAGAGTTGCCTCTTCGAAGTAGTATTTTATTGCCCACAAAGATGAAAAAAACTGTTTAAGCCAGAATATGAGAACAATGTTCAAACAAATATGTGTAATTAGGTAGACATCTAGTTCAATAATCAAAAACCGAATAAATCTTAAATGAAGCGAAATTATAATGTGCTTTACGACTAGATGGTTATATTTATTTTATGATCGTAATGTATATTTGAGCTTATAAAGCTTATACTATTAACGTTACGATTAAAGTTTGAATATCTATCAGTGGGGTTTGGTAAGTCGTATTTCAGATTATTATTAATTTTTTATGTCACGAATATTGATCGTTTTACATGGTATTAAATAAATATCTTTTGAGTATATTAAACTGTAGATTTATTCGTTAAAATTATTATAACTGACACTTAATCTGAATAATCTATAATACAGTCATACCGGGGAATCAGTTGGAGTTATGACCTTTTGCCACCTGCATTGCCTAACAGTATTTTTGGGTGACCGGTGTGTTGCTGATTAAAAAAAAAAGCTCACGACACTATATGATATTGGCTGGCCAAACCTTTGGGTATTTATCTGAATTTAAATATAATAAAGTGGCAATTTTCATTAAGAAGTAAAAAAAATACAGTAGTTCACCTTATAAATATGAAAATACATAATTAAGAATCATATAGGTACAAGGTACTGCAGTGTAATTTGATAACACTACCCACAAATCAAATTTTCGTCTCATTTAATATTAAACATATTTATAAATTTAGTATTATTTT
Source organism: Sipha flava (assembly GCF_003268045.1). Lineage (NCBI taxonomy): Eukaryota > Metazoa > Arthropoda > Insecta > Hemiptera > Aphididae > Sipha > Sipha flava. Next base: position 1,457,693 of record NW_020273306.1, read on the forward strand.
TAGATGGCTTAACCTTATAATATTTGGTCTTCCATTGTGCCTGTTTAAGATAATATATAAATATTAATACGCCGTCATTGAGTCATATTTTCATGTTTAACTATATGCATGACACAATGATATGTTGTTTTCATAAATTATTCGCTATCGGATATCGATAGTAAAAAAAACTACTGCTGAAGCATAACGAGGAAATAGGTAATATGTTTAATCTCTTCCGTAATTTATACAACAAAATAAATAATTATATTTAAAATGAAGTCAATTTTTTCCATCGTATTATACTAAAACATTATTGCACGTTTCAAAATAACGCGTGCCATTGTTCTATTTCAGCATTAGTTGTACGCAAGCAGCAGAGAAATCAAATCTATTCTTATTTTCTTAGTTGTATGTTATTTACACGGCACTTTAAATTGATCAATGGATATTTCGTTGAAAACAAAAAAGAAGTGATGCAATTTTTATAGTTTTCTATTTCATGGACGTTGCATTTTTTTTCTGAACATGTTTTTGATTATGTTCGAACAAATTTTCTTGCAAAAATGTTTAACCTATGAAACCATATATTAATTTGTATCCTAAGCAGAAATTATAAAATCAGACATTTCGTGTTTTGCCTTGGCTAATAGTCAAATCATTTCATTACTAAGCAATTTTTACGATAAACTTGTATATTTTATTAAATTCTTAAGCAAACTAAATACCTTTTACGAGTTAGGTAGATGATCCTTTAAATTTTTGCGTTTAAAATTTCGTAAAATGTTCAATTTTTACACTTAATACTTGAATATAGGACAAAAAACGTTTATAAGCCAAAATAAAAGAAAAAAACTGAAAGGTCTCAAAAAAATGTTATGAACGTCACAAAATTTAATTTTACGAAAATGAATATTTCAACGAATATAAACTAATGAATATTAGTTAAATATTAGTCTTTGGCAGATTTTAGTTAAACTCGGAACACCTGAAAAATTTGGGAAATTATTGAAGGTACACGAGTTCAAAACTTTACATGTAAAATACAATTTAACTCATATGTAACATCAGAGGATTTCTCAGTAGAAAGCAATTTGAGACAAGGGGATAAATTATTCCATGTACTTTTCAACATTGCCCTCGAATCAATAATAATAAAAATGAAAAAAATAATCCATAGGTCTAAATATTGGAGTACAAAATATAATGAAACAACGTATGCAGACGATATTATAATAATATGTAAAGCAGGTCAAATTAGGAAACGAGGCCAAAAAATAACTATTAGATGAAGGAAATGTATAAGGCTTAACATCAACAAGAAAAAAGTTAAATACGATTTAAAAATTGCATAATATATGCATACAAGACATAGGCATCTATGAAGGTAGATGAAAAAAAACTAATGATTATTGAAAATTCAATTCTGAGGAAAACTTTTGGTCCTAAAAATAAAACTGAAAGCAATAAATACCAATGATGAACGAACGCAGTACTATCGTAGAACTTGTATAATAATTGAATAAAAAATTCGATACAGTAGGGCTTCTTTAAAGCCACCTACGGCTTGCTTGGCAGGACAAAATTTGGTGCAACCCTCTAGAATATAATTAACTTATGAGTAAACAATTGTTATTATTTAATAATAGATATTTGGGTAGCAATATTCTGTAAATATTCCATTGATATTAATGATATTATTGTTGATGTAATATGAAGTTTAAAACGAGGCTGTAGTGTAAACAAATAATTTTATTAACGATCTCACCACGTAATAGTAGTTTAATATAATATTAAAAAATATATATTTTTGGCCTCATAAATATATTATATAAAGTAACTGTTCTATTCTATAATTTTATCTGTCATATTATTGTTTGACACTATTGAACATTTTTAGGATTTTTTTCACAGAGATATTTGACGTGTGTGAAGTTAGCCCCCCCTCATTATAAAAAAAAACTTTCCAAAATAATTGTAACCTTATTTTCTTAATTTGTAACTATTTGTAACCATGTTTTTAGATTTTGTAACCTCATATTTTTCAAGCTACGGGTACTTTCTCAGTGAGGGACAAACTTCACGTAGCCCCCCCAATTCAACGAAATCGTTCAAAACAAATTGTAACTTATAAAACCCAATTTGTAACTATTTGTAACCAACTTTTTGGAATTTGTAACCTCGGCCCTTTCGAGTAATTGTAAATTTCTCAATGAAGGGCTGGCCCCCTCCAATTTAACGGAATCGTCCAAAACAAGTTGTGAATTACAAAACTCAATTGGTTACTATTTGTAACCAAATTTTTAGAATTTGTAACCTCATCAATTTTAAGAACCGATGGATTTCCCAAAGAAGATAACTGAATAAAAAAATTAAGTTTTTAATTTATAATATCACCCAGTTCAATTTTTCAAAATACATTTTATCATTAGCATAAGGTTTAGCTACTGGAAATATTTTATAATTACTTGATTTTAATTTATTTATTAATATTCAATTTAAATTATTGCAATGCAGACCTAAATAGTGTAATCAGTAAGGTGCTACGATTTTTAATTGGTAGGGCTAATTGGAGGCCAAGTCAGTATATTCAAAAGTTACTTTTTAGCACAACCCACTTCCCTGAAAAAAATTCTAGGAACAATATATATTATCTTGGTAGGTACTATTGGTACTACATTTATTGAATAACACAACGAACGAATAGTTATCTTATTATAAATAGCAAACTGGAGAATTTTAGTTCATTGTGTTTATACTACTCTCCATTATTATAATAATTTTATACCATTATATTTAATAGCAAATCATTTTCACTCAATAAATATTTAAAAAAAAAAAAAAAGTTGTACTCATATATCAACTGCGTAAAGATCAATTTACAGATTCATTTTACTTTGTATTATAGCAAGAATTAATTTATATTACAGTATTTTAAAATGTAATGCGTATTGTGAGTTGAACTAGTGTTATATACAATGCACATATTTTAAGCTGCATGTCCCCAGCCCCCCCACCTCGGACTTTCGACTTCAAATTTTTACAGTAGTTTGTGCTTCGTTTGTGCTTG
>NW_020273306.1:1465686-1466790 GCF_003268045.1 Sipha flava
GAAACTAATATTACATGGGAACGATGTGATGACCAACTGCATTCCACACGATACGTAAGAGCATCCACAAATGTTAACTGTCAATTCATACTGTACACTAAATAAAAAAGTATTAGGTTACTAATGTTAGTATATTTGTTTAATTTGAATAAGTCAAAAAGCATTTTAAATAATGTATTTTAAATAATTAATTTATGTTTTAATTTAAAATTTTATTCAAAAACTTAAAAACTGTAATGTGTCATTTATTTTTTAATTAAAATGTTCATACGTTTTAATTTTTACGTAAATAACTATTATAATATCTGTTTTTTTTTTTAAATGTTTGTAATTAATGTTAAAATGTTCTTATACTTATATCAAATTTGTTATTATTAGTAAAATATTTTTTGTAATTTTAATTTAAAACTTTTATAAAATGTTACATATATATACTTTCATATTTATTGTAGAATTACTTTATATTTCAAGAAATCAATAAATGATTACATTTTTATTAAATGTATACCTAAGAAAATTTGTCATATGAAAAATATTTTATTATATAAATATATGCTGTGTAAAAAGCTAATGATATAATAATAATTGTTTGAATGTTATTTAATTTAAAAAAGGTGATTGGTATTTATAAATTGGAAAATAGATATCCTTCAATAATGAACGTATTGTTTTGGTTTTCTCAAATATAAACAAAGAGAAAAGGTCTTATTATTTTGTATGCAAATTCATTTTTAAAAAAAAATATGTTGGTCATTACTTAAAGTATGAAAAAAAAAACCCAAGTAAATCAGAATTTTCTGTCGAAATTTGATCACAAATCTGCACAAACTTGGAATAAACGAACAGGTCGATAATAAATAAAAAATTGGTTACTTACATATACTAAGTTTACTTTATAAAATGTGTTGATAAAACAATATACACAAAAAGTGTGTTTAAATATATTTTGAATTTATTAAGCATGTCTTTAGGCCCCTCCCTCCTTCAATGTTTAACATCTCAGAAATGGGTTAAGCACAAACGACGGGAATAAAAGCAAAAACAAGTATAAACGACTGTAAAAATTTGAACTCGAAAGTCCGAGGTAGTGGGGGGGCTGAGCAT